>NW_013668502.1:74037-79988 GCF_000517525.1 Limulus polyphemus | reverse complement strand
GCGCAGATAGCCCTCATGTAGCTTTGCGCGAATTTCAAAAACAAACAAACAAACAAACCCTTAGCTCTGTTTCATATTAAGAGCTAATTATTGATAATGCTCGTTTTATTTTAACGTAGGATTAGTTGGCTTATATGGATAACATACATCGCCCCAGGGTAAATTAGGAATTATTTATCTCATTAATGATTTGTCTTTATGCCAGACGCGTATCCTCAGCCGTCCCCAGGTGAAACCAACTCTGTTTTGCTTTCAGCAGTAACAGTTTCAATGTGTGTATTGAGCGGAAGCTGCAAAGAAACTTATATTTTTGTCTTATATATAAACTATCCAAGTTAACATCTGTATCTCTTGCTATATATAGTATATACGTGTCATATAAAATTTAATACAAAAAATGCGTCGAATGAACACTTTTTTATATGTTGTCTGCCAATAATAATTCTAGTGTTTCATACAAGACTTAACCACGTTCTACGTGAGGCTTCGATCACCAAACAAAAATGTCTCTGCTGCTGACAAAAAACAACAACACGAGAAGTGGCGTGAAATTTCGATTTTTTTTAACATCACGGTGAAGCACAATACAGATACTTACAGTATTGGCTTTTCCCTTTAATAATGCATCACGGTGAAGCACAATAAAGATACTTACAGTATTGGCTTTTCCCTTTAATAATACATCACGGTGAAACACAATAACGATACTTACAGCATTGGCTTTTCCTTTTAATAATACATCACGGTGAAACACAATAACGATACTTACAGTATTGGCTTTTCCCTTTAATAATATATCACGGTGAAACACAATAACGATACTTACAGCATTGGCTTTTCCTTTTAATAATGCATCACGGTGAAACACAATAAAGATACTTACAGTATTGGCTTTTCCCTTTAATAATACATACGGTGAAACACAATAACGATACTTACAGCATTGGCTTTTCCTTTTAATAATACATCACGGTGAAACACAATAAAGATACTTACAGTATTGGCTTTTCCTTTTAATAATACATTACGGTGAAACAGAATAAATATACTTACAGTACTGGCTTTTCCCTTTAATAATACATCACGGTGAAACAGAATAAATATACTTACAGTATTGGCATTTCTCTTTAATAATACATCACGGTAAAGCACAATAAAGATACTTACAGTATTGGCTTTTCCCTTTAATGATACATCACGGTGAAGCACAATAAAGATACTTACTGTATTGACTTTTCTCTTTAATAATACATCACGGTGAAGCACAATACAGATACTTACAGTATTGGCTTTTCCCTTTAATAATACATCACGGTGAAGCACAATAAAGATACTTAGAGTATTGGCTTTTCCCTTTAATAATACATCACGGTGAAACACAATACAGATATGTGGCTTCTGGTTGCAAGTACTCTCTATGCTGATCTAAGCGAAGAACAAAGACTTGCAGAATGCACCGTAAGCTCTAACTTACTTCAAAGTATATTAAACCTTTTGTGTAAAAGGTTTCTTCTTGAAAACCAAACCATTTGTAGATGCCAGATGGTTCAATCCCTTAACGAATTTTCTGTTTGCAACGCACCCTTTAGGCAAATAAATTGAACATTACTCTGGCCGGCTTCTTTCATCTTTTTTTAACTGATCAATAATTTATCGACAAAACAATTTTATTTTTCTTGTTCTTTTGGGAAAAAATGTGCATAATATTTCTTAGAAACATTGCATTTGCTATTTAAAAAACATTGAATCAGTACAAAGTTCAACTAATTCGTCATTCTTTTAAAATTTGCCCTCTTTAGTGCTTTCTAGTAAAATGATTATTAGTTAACATTGTCATGTTTTATTCATTTGCCATTTTTCAACCACATTCAGTGAAATATTCAGAAGGATTTTCAATTTTGTCAAGCTTTTCTACTTGCAAAGTGAAATCCGTTAATTCAAACGTATTCTCATTGTACTAAAGTTTTTTATCATTCAGATTAAAAAAAGTAGATGTAACATTGTTTCCCTATAGTGCAGTGGATAGCGCGTTGGATTTCTAATCCAAAGGTACCGGGTTCGTTCCCCGCCAGGGATGCCACCGTCTTTACCTAGTCCCAAGTACAGGATTAGAAATGAGGAGGTTTTGGGCGGGGGGCGTAGCAACTCCGCCTCGTAAAAACCAACCTGCTAAAAAATTACTGCAACAACAAATTCCGTCGGCGAGGTGTTGTTGGGGGCCATATACTCCAATGGGAGTCTACAGGGATTATTACATGTAACATTAAGTTTAGTGTAAGACAATTGGTTATGCATTTTAATAATTGGTGCTGTTCCTCCACGAGCAACTTTTGGAAATCGTTGGAATTTTACACATGATTTTTATCTGTTTAGAATACCAAATGTCAGTTTTGTTAAGCATGGATCACGCCAGCTAAGACTTTATAATATCGTTTTCTTCTTACGATGTCTGTATGGCTAGAATGTATTTGAAGAAGAAGGAAAAATAACATGGTCGTTGTTACTATACACACAATGTGTTAATCTAATGTCTTGATTTAGAAAATATGGAAAACAGAACCTTTTCTGGTGGATGAAATAATGACTTATTTTCTTTCAATATTATCATTTTTGTAGCGAAATCAATGAACCTGATTTGAAAGGAACATATAGGGCATTCAGTAATTTTCTTTTATTACAGCCCGCCGAAGGTTGTTGTGTTGAGTAATAACACCATATGTTTATCTCACATCATATTTCAAAGATGTAATTTTCACGTTGTACTTTGTGATATTTGATGTTTTTATCCGTGTGAGTGTGCAAAATTAGAAATTTACTTTTCATGACTTTTTGATTTTTTTTTTTAGTTTTCGCGCTTTAAATATAATCTATCTATGATTACACAGGCCTGCGATGGTTTTACTGTCTTGAAATTTTTACATGTTCTACAGTAAATTCTGTATGCTGAATCTCCATCACGTACACATTTTTCACAAAACGCAATACATAAAAAAGACCACAACACGTAAAAATCAGGATGAACGAGGAGGATGCATGTTCGTTTTACATCAATGTTCTTCCCTTTTCTTCAGTTTTTTAACAAATATAATAATAAAAAAATGTTTATTGGGGTCAACAAAATAATAATTTGATCTAAGTAAGAATTTTTTTACTTCCCACTTTGTAAAAAATCCTGATAGAAAAAAATGAATATTATTTTTGAAATCTACGTAGCTGAATTATGGAAAATCCATTATTAAAACCAAAACAACTTTTATGAAGTTTAAATTCGCAGGCCTATGTAATTTGTTTGTTTGTCTTGTTAAGTTATCTCATTTGTTATCAGTTCTTTAACTTTGTTTTTTGTATCATTACTGATAACACGTCGACATGCATCTATACTCGTTTCTGTTTATCGAAAGGGAAAGAAAAGAAAGAGGTTTCTTGTCGACAGGCATAGTAGATGCACACGTGGGTAATATTACACTCTTATACCGTTCATTTAAGATGTAGTTTTCGAAAAGAAAACAACATGAGTAATTTATTAGATGATCATTTTTTTTTCAAGACAACAGCACAGCTTACCACGTCTTTCCATTCCATTATATTTTGAAATACAAATATTTCTGAACTATTTGTTTTCATACGTTTTAACACTAAACATGAGACACTATTATATATTTTAATGGAATGAGTAAAAGAATAAACAAATTATCGTACATATCTGGTGAAAAAGAAGGTTGCGGTGATCAGATCAATCGATTTCGCACGATCACTTAAATCTAAATAGTCACTAATATATACGTTTTTATTGGTAAATACTAATTATTGGTTTGGTTTGAAATAATTGTAAAGCTTCTCGAGGGCTATCTGTGCTAGCCGTCCCTAGTTTACTAATCTTGGGTAGTTTAATACCCCCCAAAAGTAATCGCTTTTAGAAAGAGTGTTTAATAACTGCCCTTTTTGTTGCAAAATATTCACACATTCCGATCATAAAGATTTCTTCAGACGGTCAATCCCACTATTTGTTGGTAAAGAATAACCCGCGAGTTGGTGATAGGTGCTGCCGGACGCTGGTTAACAGTTCAAAATTACTGATGGCGGTCAAAAGTCTTTCTCGCTTTACCCTAAACAAACAAACTAATTAAGATGGAGATAGTCCCTATACTTAATTGCATTAGAAAACAAAGGAATGTGGATCAACTTGAGACACCAGAAC
The DNA here is from genome assembly GCF_000517525.1 of Limulus polyphemus. NCBI lineage: Eukaryota > Metazoa > Arthropoda > Merostomata > Xiphosura > Limulidae > Limulus > Limulus polyphemus. The sequence continues at coordinate 75,790 of NW_013668502.1, read as the reverse complement.
CACCCATAAAGAAAATTTGCAACAAGTCGTATCCCATCTGTGGTAAGCAAAGTGTCTGGTCTTTTAACAGGTGAGAATAAACACAAAGACCGGTGGCAAATGCCGTCCACGTGTTCCTTGTAACGGTATATGCAACATAATAATAATAAAAAATTCTGACTGGAAAAACGATAAAAGTCACGTGAACAAAAGTTGCCTCTATCTTAAACTTCAAGCAGTTGAAGAATGAAACAGGATAATTACACTATTCCATACGAAGAACATAATGTGGTCTTCGTACATTAGATGGATCATGGAAAGGATGCAGAGAGAAATGATGTGCTTTGGACATGTTAACCTTACGAAGTAATCTTTTCTAACAGAAACTACTCTGCAGAGCTACTGTCAACAGACGCAGTCGTCAGATAGAGTATAACCGCACATGGCAACATCTGTAACGACGTTGTGAGGCTCCAAAATTGTTTTGATATGGCGTACATATCTGTATATGTGTGTTTACTGAAACTTCAAGATTTTATTTCTTGCCACTCGTAAAAGGGAGCAATAAAAACATTAGAGGTAAGAAAACATTCTACACTAAGTTATAAAGAGGGGTGTTTTGAGAGGTTGTAAAGTGTAGACGGCATTTAATGTGTCCATTTGTTGTTGTGAAATTACTGTGTAGGAAAGATGTGGGGAGGGGATGTTAACCCTCCCTATCGATTGGAGCAAAGAAAATATAAGAAACAAGCCTTAGATACTTAAGGAAAATATTAGTATTCGGCTTACTTGATAACCAAAAATGATAAACCAGCGTTTAGACAAAACGCTACCCAAATGTCCCTTACAATAAAAATGTTTTCACTTGAAAGGTGGATTACAAATAATATACTCTAGTTTTACTTTGTAAAACTTCTACACGTAAAAAAAACATTTTTAAAAGCCAAGTTCAATTCATTACGGGTTGTATGAAGTGTAATTTTTGTTGGATGCTACAAAATTCCCAACTGTATACCTGAGAACGTCTACTTTTGACACGACATTTATCGTGAGCCAAAACAAATGAAGGTAAGAGGGATCTATATTGATCCGACTAAAAATCCCCCCAAAAGGGGGTCGTCTTATATCTGATAGAGTGTATTTGAGCGATGCACACGTTAGCAACACTAAAAACCTGCAGTAGTTAACGGCCGAAGCGTGCCTTTCGCTCGAGCGGTTTAGTTTATTGTACTATCTTTATTTTATTTTTTTAAATGACTAGTGTTGCGTTAAAGAAACAAAAATATTTGTAACAAGAGTAAAGTATAAATCAGCCTGGTGTTGTTAGGTCGCGGTTAGTCATCGCAACTGTCAATAATTCATTAGTTCTGGCAGTATGTCCTTAGACGAAGGTCGTTTTAGGCTGGTAGAAAGGAATCTTGTTTGACATCGTTTTTCCTGCGGTGCAGCATTTTTGTAGCGCTTGTCTTTGTGTGGAACAGTGATCCTCTCTTATTGCTTACTCTCGAAAAAAATAAAAATAAAAACTTCGACCGCGTGATAAACGTTTGAACGCGCTTTAAAAGAAATGTTCCACAGAAAAAACGCCAAAGAGTTAAGTGTTTACATACTACACCCTAACTGCTCTTTCTCTCTTGTAAAATATCTTTTCCACTCGTTGGTACCTCGTATTCATGGTTAATAAAAATAATATATAGGAAGAAATTATAAGATGCAAGTCTTTAGTTTACATGAAGTTAAATGAATTTCTAACTTCGTCTGTAAAAAACTACAG
>NW_013668502.1:65128-73037 GCF_000517525.1 Limulus polyphemus | reverse complement strand
AATAAGAACATATAAAACGCTTAGTTTGTCAGCAGTGTCTTAAAGGGAAAGAAAATCAATAGCCACTATTATAAGTTCAAAACATAAAGTGCATGACAAAGAATCACTGAATCCTGCGTTACTCTGTGTAACATCTTATTTGATAAGATAAACTTAGGGAAGATAAAATAGTTATTTCAATAGAATGTATACAATTACAGGCTCAATGCCATCTTCAAATAAAAAGGTAATTTTTGAAAAAGATTATGTAGTATTACAATCTCACGTTCAGAACGGAAAACATTAATATTGACAATGAGTTTAGCGGTGTTTTGTAGAAGAAATTACTACGAAAAACTGATTTGAACAACTCTTATGTTTAGTTTGAATATAGAATCACACGATATATCTACTAATCTGAGAAAGTTGTGGTACATGGATAGTGTAATAACAAAGATATTTCAGACATTTTAGAGTATTGAACGCTGAAAGTTTGTTTGTTTTTGAATTTCGCACAAAGCTACACGAGGGCTATCTGCGTTAGCCGTCCCTAATTTAGCAGTGTAAGACTAGAGAGAAGGCAGCTAGTCATCGCCTCCCACCACCAACTCTTGGGCTACTCTTTTACCAACGAATAATGGGATTGATCGTCACATTATAACTCCCCCATGGCTGAAAGGGCGAGCATGTTTAATGGGACGGGGATTCTCTGCAGTTAACTCTGCATACATGCATTAAAACTCAGATGTATGACAGTTTGAAATAGTATAAAAATGATGCAGAGAAAACGTACATTCCGAAACAACATTCACACAGTGACGGGTGATTTATAGCTTATTTTAATTTTTTTCTCTTCCTACTGCTTTTCGGGCTATCAATCTTTGCCCTGTTTTCAAAATACTTATTAACTGGTTTCACCGATGGCAAACCTGGAATAAATACATTTCCTAACATAATAAATGAACTGGTTTGTTAAAAAAAAAGGCACAGTAACAATTCTCATAATAACTGTTTCTCCTTCTGACGATACTTTGAAAAAGTTCCTAACTCTAACCTATCAGCCAGAATAAGGGAATTCACCCAGTAGAGCTAATAGTTGGGCCATGAAATAAAATTACAGGGTGTCCATAAATTATTGAACCACTATTATTAATTGAGTAGATTGAAAACGCATCAGATAAACAGCTGTAGTTTGCGGAATAATTGAAGCTAAAACCTAAGGTTTATACACGACCAGTACATATTGACATGGGCATCGTTTGTGGTTCAAGCGAAGGATGACCAGCGATAATCGATCTCCGACCATGTACGTGCCAGCATCTTCAGAGTAGTTATTGCGTTGCTATGTCCGAGACTTTCGTCCTGTAAACAATGCTCTAGCAAAATTATTGTAATTGTTTGTCTGGTGTAGTTAGTATTGTAATTAAATAATTAAGAAAACGGTTCGAACATCTATGACCACCCACTTGTCGTGTAATTTGATCGCATCTGTCTGGTGTCTGTCGCTCATTTTTACTGATTAACTAATTTAACTGATTTACTGAATAATCTTTGGTTAAATAGTATTTTAGCTACTTACATTCACTTTCAGCTTCAAGTGTGAGAAATTCATTTCACAAACAAAAATACGAGTATAAAATTGAATTAGTCTGTCAAATTTGCTGCGTCACGAAATTTCAGACGGCACCTTATCTTTTGTGGCTTAAACTGGCTCTTTATACAAGCGTAAAACTCCAGTACGGGTTATTGGCGTGTGCAACGCGACTGCTTGTGGATCTTCTCTGCTTCAATCACCCATTTATGCAGATAAGAATTATTTCAGTGGTGCCATTATTCCCGTGTTATTCTCCATTAATTATATTTATATACACTCTCCCTCTTATCTCAAGTTTCCAAAGTCTTGTAACAACCACTTTTGTTACTTTCTGCAGCTATTAGTTCTTTAATAAATATCACATAAACGAATTAAGAAATCTAGGGAAGTTATTTCGGACTCTTTCTGCCTTCCTTCCCTCCCCATTTCTCAAATTTCTTTCAATCTTTTGACTATTGTGTTTCGTTATCTCACTTGTTTTTTGTTGTTGACTTCTCCTTATTGATCCTTATATTTGATATTGTAAATTGAGCTGGTTATTAATTATTTATTAATACATGTAAATGTTCTCGTCTTTTGTCTACAGTGAATTTAATGTTTCTTATAATGCTATTGTTTATTTTAAGTTATTCAAAGGATCGAAAGGATATATGTAATGATATAATCAAGAAAATACCTTTACAATATCGTTGGTATTCAGTAATGATGTAACAACTCTGATCCGCTTCTGAATTAAATCAGTTGCTACAAAATAAAATAGACTTGTATTTGTTTAACAGTAAAAAAAAAACCAATAACATATGTCATTATATACAGTATAACTGAGTTCACAGTAAAGGTTGCAAATAATATTTTGTTTGTTTGTTGTTATCACAAAGCTACACGATGGGTTGCTTGTTCTTTGCACACCAACGGTATCGAAGCCCGAATTTTTGCGATATAAGCCTTGAGACTTACCGCTGAACCACCGAGATGTGAATATTTTGTTTAAGGATACATAACTGCAGGTACAGTAACCGAAGGGCGTATTCAACAGAATTCTTCAATCTGACTTTTGTCATAATGTAATAAATCATCAATCTGATAGCATTTCAAAAAAAGACAGAATATAATGTTGACCTTAATCGAGCCATGGGTGATTTCTCCCGTCGTCGTCTGATCGTTCGTTTTTACTTCTTTATCGTTACCATATAAAATGAAGTAAAAGTAACTCTCTTCTTTAGCAGAGTAGAGGCAAAGAATAAAATATTTCAAATTAAAACAGAGCTTCTGTCAACTTCTTGAGCCATGTATGTTTCTGAGCAGTACACGTAATATCATTGAGTCGTATGATTATATTGGATGTGGACTGAACAAGAACAACACAAAAATCTCTATATATACGTTAATTAAAAGTGAGTGTATGTCTACTATTTACAAGTCCTCTTGTGGCTGAGTGTTAAGCCTGAGGACTTACCATGCTAAAATTGTGGTCTCGATACCCGTGGTTGGTACAGCACATATATCCAACCCATTATGTAGGTTTGTGTACATCAACAACAACAAACAAACATTTATAAAATGTAACTACTAGAGACAGAAAATTGTTGAGCTCAGAGGTGTTAGCAATACTTTTAGTTATATTATAAACTTTTACTTAGAAGAGAAGTATTATTTTGGTATTAAATAGAGTTTATAAAACCCATTTTATCATATTTCTCTCAGCTTAGTTTGAATGATACTTTTTTTACGTTTCATCACTAAGCCTAAAGTTGTGACAATAGGTGTAGTAGTTTACTGAAATTATTAGGCCTAATTTCACTGTTTGTTTTTAGATAGTTGGTTATAAATGTTAGTTAATAAAGAAAGAAAATATATTTAACTTAAACTTTAAATTTATTGTTCCCATTATTGTTTTTAGCTGCAAAGTCTTTAGCAAATTATCTAGCAGTTAATTAAGAGTAACTGAACGTGCATCTTTTAATTACGGTACAAGTAGTTAATAATAGTAATAATAATTAGTAGGGGAGTGAGTGTTAGGTTAACTCACAATTTATTCAATAAATTATGAAATAGTTTGAGTTTACTTAATATTATAATTACTGGATGTGTAGATTTATAATACAATTAACAGAGAATCAAAACTAACGTTAGCAAAATTCAGCGTGGTTATAATTAGTTCAGAAATTTGTGGAATGTAATTTATAGGGTGCGATGGATGCAAGGGTTAGATTAGACTTGAAAATTATGAATTTACCTGTGGTTTTAAGGGGGAGAGCTCATAAAAATTCAGTACTCCATATTTACAAAGCCTGCTTACTTGAGGATAAGATTGGTATAATTTGTGTTATAAGAGTGGGAAAATAGCAGAGTAGTAGTAGAAATCAAGAAGAAAGACTGGAAATTCATAGATTTGTGGTAAAGGTTGCTTTGGGAGGAAGTTTTGAAAATATTGCTACTTTTAAAAGGTGCATAATAGTAAAATGTCAGAGGTATAGAGGCAGAGTCAGTTAGTACATGAGTATACCAGTTTCTAATAGATTTAGACCTTTGGCTGTTTAAGTATAAATAATTCCTTCTGATTGTAGTAATTTCGGGAGTGCTATATGCAGGAATAAATTACTTAACAGGATCCAAGGTTTAAATGATAGATTAATAAGGGCATGCTAAGAGCAACATTTGGACTAGTTTGACATGTGGAATAGTTTCCATGGCAAGGGTGAATTATATGCTAAAGATGGGATCTACTTATGCAGGTTAAGTAGAAAATTTTTCATAGTGATAAGGGAGCTTGGGAAATTGGAAATAAACAAAGTGATGTGATAGCTAGGGAAACAAAAATATTGTAATTAGATTTAGAACATAAGTTAGATAATAATTTTAAATATAATTCTGTCAGATTTAAAGATAATTTTACTAGTATTGTTCTAATGTGTCAGAAATAAGATATAATGGAAATTGCAGAAACTTGGTTAGATTTGAAGAACACTGGTTGTAGGAATTAGTTTGAAATTCTAAGTTAAAATGTTTAATACTGGTAGAAATAAGAACAAAAACGAGGAATTGTTTTTGTCTGTAGTTAAGAACAAGGCTACACAAAGGGCTATTTGTGCTCTGCCCACCACTGGTATCGAAACCCGGATTCTAGCGTTATAAGTCCGCAGACATAATTCTGTGCTACTGGGGGGGGGGGGTAAAAACGATGAAGATGGATCTTTTTACAACGGATGAAATTCTTGCTTTTGGGAAAGAAGACATAAAAACGGTAATCCAAGAGGTTTGTAACCACGGGCTTCAATAGTAGAAAGTTCTTAGTTTACAATCGTTTTGGGCCAACTGGTCAGACTGATGATGCTAATGAGAAATAGTATAATGATGCTAATGGGAAATAGTGTGATGATATCATGGTTGTTGCCAATAAAATTATCGATGAAAGACTTTAATTTAGACGTCATACTAATTGGATTTGTATTGAGTAAGGTAGTAAAGGAAAAAGGTTTCTTGAGGGGATTCAGGTTGGTATTTTATACCAAGTAGTCAGACAACCTACTAGTAAGGATGTAGTGAGGATTGTTAATCACTAATGGCTACAAGGGTTGGAGATTGAAGAAATGGGCATTCTATAATGACGTTTGATGTTTTCAACATGTTGAACTAGAAAAAAATGAAATTATACTTCTTGGTTTTCAGAAACCTACTTTTGATACCACGAGTCCGTATTTATCACTGGTGGATTGGAATAATGAAGTAAAAGGTGATGTGGGACAGATTTTAGAATTTTTTAAAGTAAATTGTTTTTAAATTAAGACAGGTACGTTCATAAAAATATGTGATTAAGCCTAATTTGTTTACTAAAGATATAAAGGAGAAAATGAAGAATATATGGCATACATTTAGTAGATAGGATGGGGAATTTATAAAACTATGGAAAAACAAGAGATTCTGTTAAAAAAATTATTAAATCACACGGGTGAAAATTGGGAAAAGCCTGGATTGTAGGATGGATGAATGAGATAAAAAAATTGTTATTAATGGATTCCAATTAAAATAACTCCTGTTACTAATGAAGTGCCTAATTGATTCGGTGTTTGGGGCTTTGCTTTTTTTAATTTATATTGATGATATTGATAAGAACATAATAAGTAAAGTTTGTGGATGATATTAAACTCGTGAATGTTTATTCATATTGAGGATGTTAAGTGATTACAGAACGACTTGAATCAATTGGTTATTGGGAAAAATATTTGGCAAATGACCTTTAATCATAGTAAATGCAAGATAATGCATTTGGATCATAATAATTTCGATCACTTGTTTAACGTAGACGGTAATTCAGTAGCGTGACTTGGCATAATGATGGATAAATCACTCAAACCATTAAAGTAATGATCTGTTTCTGGTAGCAAGGGTAATAGCATTTTAGGGCTATCTAAAGATAAATTGTTTAGAAGTTAAAATCGGTAATTATCTCTATACAAATCAGTAGTTAGGCTTCACTTAGATTACTGTTTACATTCTTGTTCTTCCTATATAAGAAAGGGTATTGACTCATTGCAGATGGCTCAGAGCAGGACTAATAGGATGATTTTGTTGATGTAATGGTTATCCTATGGGGGAAGAGATCTTTTAATGTATTGTATCTTCAGAAAAGAAGAGAAAGAAGTGATCTTATCGAAGTTTACAAGATTATCTGGTAGATCGATAGGGTAAAAGCCTCTATTTTCTTTGTGCTTTAGTCTGAAGACAACAGGAAGAGAGAGAGAGAGAACACAAGCTTAAGATTTGGAAAATACAAGTTAAGCTCCAATTAAGACAGTAATATTTTTGTAAAAAGGTGATTTGCTCATAGAATAAGTGTCATCAGTGGTAGTCGTGACTGACACTTTACAATAATTTCTTTAAAAATAAAAAGTGAGTTTATTTTTTTTTACTCTTTCACGAGGGTGGATGTACCGAGAAAGCCTTCGAGGACCAAATGGTCCCTCGTTGTCCATATGTTATGTGATGTGTTCCACTCCCCTTTGCTGTCGAAATGATATTGTAGAAGAAGGATAAAAGTAAGATAAAATCAATGTGAACACTACATTATAAATAAATTATAAATTAGTGCTATTTTACTAAAACTTGATTTTGTAAGTTCCAAAATCTATTTTTTTTTCATATTAAAAGAGGCCTGGCATGGTCTTATGGTTAGGGCAATCGACTTGCGATCTGATGGTTGCGGGGCTCGAATGCCGTCCCCAAGCACTTGCTCGCCCTTTCAGCCGTGAGGGCATTATAATGTGATGGTCAATCCCACTATTCGTTGATAAAGAGAAGCCCAAGAGTTGGCGGTGTTGACTAGGTGCCTTCACTCTAGTCTATCAGAAACAAAATATATTTTAGATAAAATACGTCTTTATTTATTGCCACATGCTTTGTGAGATATTGTTGGAATAATTAGGTTAAGAGAGAGAACTGACCCTAAATGTATCAGGCTCATGGTTCTTTACAATTCAGTTTACCCCTTCTACTCTGATTGTAGGCAAAAATCGATTATCTCTACAGTCTTCACACGACAATCTCGTAGCGAAAGCGCAGGAGAAACTTCCAGAACAATTCAAACCCCTTACTGCTGTTGGAGTAAGAATCGAGCTTTTACATTCCATCAGAGTATGTAATAACATCTGACGTAATAGCGCACTGAAATATTGATGCTGAATGTTAAACATTTTAAAATCGTAAACAGTGTAATTTCCATAGAGACTAACAATTTTTTCGGGTGGGTCTATTTTACGAGTGTAACTCAATGGATAAAACACGTGAGGACACGTAAAACTTTACCTTCGCGGTTTGTCTGTTGATTTTTAGTACAAAAGTACTCAAGGGTATATACCCTAATTTACAAAGGAATATTGTGATTTACCGTCACATTATAATGCCCCCACAGTTGAAAGGGCGTGCGCATTCGGCGACAGCTTTCGATCACGCAATACGAAGGTTGCGAGTCGAGCGCCCTAGCCGCCAGACTAAATAAGATTATTTTCAAGTACCAATAATTAAAGTTTTAACATTTTGTAATAACGATTCTTGTTTTCAATAATCCAAACACTTAAACAGGAAAATCAGAAATAAACTGGAATGTTAAATAAGTAGATTTTTTATTCTTGTTTCATCCTTTTTTTTTGTTAACATATTCATCGTGGCTTTATTTTCTGCTTTCTAGAGGAATACGTTATATTTTATAACACTCGTAAATAACACATAAACTAAGTAAACGCAAAATCTGGTGTTAAGTCTTTACATTAGCAAACTATTCTTTGAAATAACACAGGCCTGCGGATTTAAACTTCATAAAAGTTGTTTTGGTTTTTATAG
>NW_013668502.1:58966-64164 GCF_000517525.1 Limulus polyphemus | reverse complement strand
GAATATGCATTCTCATTCATCCTGATTTTTTTTTAAATCTACGTCTTTTAGTCTTAAAACTACGTGTTGTGGTCTTTCTTTTATATATTTCATTATGAGGTTTTGTGAAAAATCTGTACGTGATGGAGAAAAAAATGGATATCATTTTCGGATTCAGCATACAGGAATTATTGTAGAACATGTAAAAATTTCAAGACAATAAAACTATCGCAGGCCTGTGTTAACTGAGGTTACTCCCACGAACCACTGTGGTGAATAAAGAGACTTGGAAGTTTACAATTTTGTAGTAGCTTTATTCACTAAAAGGGAAATCTTTTTTTTTAAATGTTGGATAACAAAATCCGTATCAGAACTTTCTAAGAACTGTTGCAGTTTCGAGCTGCTCATGTCTTCATCAGTTCAGTTACGTTTGTCGTAGAAGAATGCTATCTAAAGAAGCTTTAAATCTGCTAACTCAGCTATTTTGATGATTGAAAAATGTTTTTTTCCAAAAGCTAATGTGTCAGCTCAGCTCGACTGGTGAAAGAAAATCGTATCCAAAGAAGCTTTAAATGTATTAGATAGGCTATGTTAATGTTGCTTTTTTTAAAGCTTTAAGTGTATTAGATAGGCTGTGTTACTGTTGCTTTTTTTAAAGCTTTAAATGTTTTAGCTCAGAGAAAGTTTGTATATAGAAAATACTGTCCAAGGAAGCTGTAAATGTGTTAGTTCAGCTGTATTGGTGATAGAAATGTTATCCAAAGAAGTTGTAAATGTGTTCGTTCAGCTGTATTGGTGATAAAAATGTTACCCAAAGAAGTTGTAAATGTGTTAGTTCAGCTGTATTGGTGATATAAATGTTATCCAAGGAAGCTATAAATGTGTTAGTTCAGCTGTATTGGTGATAGAAATGTTATCCAAAAGAAGTTGTAAATGTGTTAGTGCAGCTGTATTGGTGATAAAAATGTTACCCAAAGAAGCTGTAAATGTATTAGTTCAGTTGTATTGTTGATATAAATGTTATCCAAGGAAGCTATAAATGTGTTAGTTCAGCTGTAGTGGTGATAGAAGTGTTATCCAAAAAAGTTGTAAATGTGTTAGTTCAGCTGTATTGGTGATAGAAATGTTACCCAAAGAAGCTATAAATGTGTTAGTTCAGCTGTATTGTCGATAGAAATGTTACCTAAAGAAGCTGTACATGTGTTAGTTCAGCTGTATTGGTGATAGAAATATTATCCCAAGTAGTTGTAAATGTGTTCGTTCAGCTGTATTGTCGATAGAAGTGTTATCCCAAAAAGTTGTAAATGTGTTAGTTCAGCTGTATTGATGATAGAAATGTTATCCAAGGAAGCTATAAATGTGTTAGTTCAGCTGTATTGGTGATAGAAATGTTATCCAAGGAAGCTTGTAAATGTGTTAGTTCAGCTGTATTGGTGATAGAAATGTTACCCAAAGAAGCTATAAATGTGTTAGTTCAGCTGTATTGTCGATAGAAATGTTACCCAAAGAAGCTATAAATGTGTTAATTCAGCTGTATTGGTGATAGAAATGTTACCTAAAGAAGCTGTAAATGTGTTAGTTCAGCTGTATTGGTGATAGAAATATTATCCCAAGTAGTTGTAAATGTGTTCGTTCAGCTGTATTGTCGATAGAAATGTTACCCAAAGAAGCTTTAAATGTGTTAGTTCAGCTGTATTGGTGATAGAAATGTTACCCAAAGAAGCTGTAAATGTGTTAGTTCAGTTGTATTGTCGATAGAAATGTTATCCAAAGAAACTATAAATGTGTTAGTTCAGCTGTATTGGTGATAAAAATGTTATCCCAAGAAGTTGTAAATGTGTTAGTTCAGCTGTATTGCCGATAGAAATGTTACCCAAAGAAGCTGTAAATGTGTTAGTTCAGCTGTATTGCCGATAGAAATGTTACCCAAAGAAGGTGTAAATGTGTTAGTTCAGCTGTATTGGTGATAAAAATGTTACCCAAAGAAGCTGTAAATGTGTTAGTTCAGCAGTATTGGTGATAAAAATGTTATCCAAGGAAGCTGTAAATGTGTTAGTTCAGCTGTATTGTCGATAGAAATGTTATCCAAGAAAGCAAAAAATGTGTTAGTTCAGCAGTATTGGTGGCATAAAATATTAACCAAAGAAGCGCTCGCTTCATTTATGGAAGTGTTATAAAAGTGACAATCAGTGCTGTCTGACAAAGCCCCTGTGTCGGCGGGTGAAACAAACTGGCTGCCTTCCTTTCTGGTCATTAGTTCAAACTTCATGACGGTTAAGGTTTCTGACCTGGTCATTTAATCTATGTGTGCATGAAATCCCGGTTCATGTTTTGATCTTCTTTTTTTCACCATAACGATTAATGTGTGATGCATTTGAAAACTTACATTATTTTACATTTCAATAGAAATCGAATAAAAATCGAAATTTAAAAAAAATAGTGTATATTATTATAAAAAGAACTTACTTTAAAAAAATCGCAACAAATATAAAAAGTGCTCCTTCTACCAACACGTAATTGTGTACGAGATTTCAGATCAGCACATAAAAATATGCAAAAAAAGTGTATGTTGTTGGCTTTTGAAAAGCATACAGCTGTCCTGGTTTTCATATAATATATTTATTCTGTATGATAGCCTTGGGTAACTGACTAAGAAATATAAAATACACGTAAACATATTCTCTTTAATCGTATTTTGTCTCAAAACTTTAAACAGTTTTCATGTTGTATATTTGAGCCTCATCATAGCCTGAAGTAATAAAATGATACATTTTAATGTATTCGTTTTTATTCACTCTGCCTTTCTACGTTTCATTAGTTATATATTGTGTTTATTTAGGCTTAAAGAAAAGCATCTTAACATATTTTATAATGCTACACTGCTTTATTTCGAATTACTTTAAACTGTTTTATTGTGTTGTTTTAAATCAAACATATTAAACTTCATATAACCTTTAAGCATAAAATGTCTCCGGTGAGTCAGCAGTAATTCTGAAAGTTTATAACGCTAAAAATCTGGTTTAGATCTTTGTCTTGAACAGAGTACAGATAGCCCGTTGTGTAGATAACAATCAAATTAAGCATGAAACTGTGAAAGAAAATTATCTTAATATATTCTCATCATCGTCAAGAAAAAGCTTACACATGTTTCAAATTCTGACTGAAATATTCAAATAATATCGTTAAACTTTTCTAGTGCTTATCTATAGTCTTATTTTCATTAACTGTCTTATCCATGACGTAGTTGGTACATGCGTGCTTTGTATACGAAAAGTATTGCATTCCATTACTGGAGAGAACAAATATTCGTTAACATTCTATTATACATGCAAGTTTATTTTTTTATGGGCGGGTGTGAACAACATGATAATATAGACATCATTTGGTGGAAGCAAATGTTCGTTAACATTCTACTATACATGCACGTTTATTTCTTATGGGAAGGTGTGAACAACATGATAGTATAGACATCATTTGGTGGAAGCAAATGTTCGTTAACATTCTACTATACATGCACGTTTATTTCTTATGGGCAGGTGTGAACAACATGATAGTATAGACATCATTTGGTAGAAGCAAATGTTTGTTAACATTCTATTATACATGCACGTTTATTTCTTATGGGCAGGTGTGAACAACATGATAGTATAGACATCATTTGGTGGAAGCAAATGTTTGTTAACATTCTATTATACATGCACGTTTATTTCTTATGGGCAGGCGTGAATAACATGAAAGTGTGGACATATAGAAAGATGGAACTGGATACGTTATTCTCTCTCCAAGGATTTCGGAATAGCATCCTAGATATAAAATATTAAACATCTGGATTTCTTAATCTCATATTTCAAATATTTAGGAAATAATACAATGGAACGTTTAGTTTTTAAAGCTTTTTTTTACAAAGTCTACTGTGAAACTGATGAAGTATTTCTAAATTTGGCAATGAATCTGATGTACTGTAAAAATTAGTGTCTACCGTACACGTTCTGGTAAAACAACTATAAATTTTACGGTGTAGTGTATATAAGAAACTGTAATTTATCCGATGTGTATGATTTTACAGTGCAAACTCAGCTGTCCAACACTGATCTACAGTTTATCGGTCAGAAAAGCCTTCACATTACGGATGCTATAATGGACTCTAGATTACGTCCACGGCCTGGCATGGATTGATAGTTAGGACGCTCGACTTGCGATCGCAGGTTTGAATCCCGTCACCGAACATACTCTTCCTTTCAGCCATGGTGGCTTTATAATGTGATGTTCAATACCACTCTTCGTTGGTAAAAGAGTAGCTCAAGAGTGGGCGGTGGGTGATGTTGATTAGCTGCCTCTCTTCTAGTCTATAACTTCAAAATTAGGGACTGCTAACGCAGAAAGACCTCGAGTACTTTTGTGCGAAATTCAAGAAACAAAGTTATGTGCACGATACTTGTTTAGCTACAGCTGAACAAATATCTGCGTATTACAGATCACTTACATAATTTTAAGATACATTTGAGATCTTATATTTCTTTGATTATCATATTCATATGTTTGTTATTAAGCTCAAAGGTACTCTGCCCACCACGAGTATCGAAACCAGATTTCTAGCAGTATAAGTCCGCGGAGATACCGCTGTGCCACTGGAAGGGGGGATCATATTCTAATATATTAAATGTCAATGATATACCACAGACATACAGGCTTCTTACTTTCACTCTTTCGTTATGCTGAAGAAATGGCGCATTGATACTTTTCATTTTACCATAAAAAATGGTAAATGGCTCAAATAAATACTGAGATATGAAGTGCAAGACACTTTTAAAACCTCCTTTACCTTGCAAGTGTTGCTGAGACACACTTGAGTCAATAGGAGACTCGTTTGAGTCGCGATATGAGTCATAAGATCCTCGAACGATGAGCTTTCCGAAAAAAGGGGATCTTACGTAGACGCTTTTTAAACTTATTTTCTGACATCTCTCGAGAAATATAACAGATACGTAATCGTTCAGAAATGCTGTGGTTCGATTTCGATTGCTAACGAGCTAATGATCGTTTGGAATTGGAGTAGGGAAAGATACTTTTTATCTCTCTCTCTCTCTCTCTATATATATATATATAATAAAGTGTATTAGTTTTCTTCTTCTTTATATACTTGAATTGTAAGTTCGTTTTATGTCACCTATTTTCTTTATATACTTGAATTGTAAGTTCGTTTTATGTCACCTATTTTC
>NW_013668502.1:45093-58053 GCF_000517525.1 Limulus polyphemus | reverse complement strand
ATTTTCTTTATGTACTTAAATTGTAAGCTTGGCCCGGCATGGCCAGGTGGTTAGGGCGCTTGACTCGCAATCTGAGGGTCGCGAGTTCGAATCCTAGTTCCACTAAACATGTTCGCCCTTTCAGCCATGGGGACATTATAATGTGACGGTCCATCCCACTATTCGTTGGTAAAAGAGTAGCTCAAGAGTTGGCGGTGGGTGGTGATGACTAGTTGCCTTCTCTCTAGTCTTACACTGCTAAATTAGGGACGACTAGCGCAGATAGCCCTCATGTAGCTTTGAGCGAAATTCAAAACAAACCAAACCTTCTAGTCCATTATTTAAAAATTAGGGACAGCTAGCGCAGATAGTCCTCGTGTAGCTTTGCGCGAAACTCAAAACCAACAAACCTTTTCTTTTATTATGATATGGATGTAATCTTGAGTAGTGTTAGTACGCTGTGTACGAATTATAAAAGCTAATGCTGAAATGCATCCTAAAACCTGTATATTACTTCCTTTACAAGGTAGCGAGAAGCGAAAGAAGTCATTCATGTTTTAATGCCATTGATTTACAATGACTAAAGTAATTTTTAGTTTTAGCAGTTGACTTGGTGACCACTTTCGAGCTACAGTAGTTTTTAATAAGTTTATTTTCTGCACTCTGAGTGGGTGCAAAGGGGCTGGGAGTGGCCTAGTTATTAACACGCTGGGATGGGGAACCGAAGGTCTGTGGCTCAAGCCGCGATATGTTGCTGAACACACCCCACACTTTCAGCTCTGGGGATATGACAACCGTGACAGTCAATCTAGTAACTTGTCAAGGGTAGCCATTCAGCCAACGAGTACTCGTCATTGGTTGCTTTACCTTTGGTCAGCACCTCTAAATTGGCAATGGTTATGCCCCATCTTGCAATATTATATCCGGCCGGTTAGGCCCATATGTCCGAAATATGACGTTTTTTTGTGTTTTTTAATGTATCGAACATCGTGATTATTATGTCTGGAGTAACAACATCAGTCTTTTGAAGATTGGTTTTAACATTTTCTTTTAGTTTTTTTCAGGTGTGAGGTTTTTAGTTTAGTTTTGTAGAGTGACTCTTAAACTTAGGTTATTGTGTGAATACGTAGGTTTATGTGTGAATATGATGACATTCACTGGGAGTTTCATTCCCGATTAACAACTCGTATCATTTGGAAACTATAAAAAAACATCGGAGGTAAAAAAAAACTTTTCTTTCCTTGAGGGTGATACATTCTATCGGAGAAGAAAATACCACTGATCCAGTTTGTAGTTCTTATAAGGGTTTTCGCGACTTGACCTTAAGTTTTATAGGATTGCATAAAGATTTAAACTTATGGTTATATTTTTCAGCTACATGTGTTTTACAAAGGTGAACGATATTTTTGTAGGTAGATAGAGTTACTATAGGCAGATTGTGTTACTAGAGATCTTATTAAGTGGATAATTTTATAGGATTGCATAAAGATTTAAACTTATGGTTATATTTTTCAGCTACATGTGTTTTACAAAGGTGAATGATATTTCTGTAGGTAGATAGAGTTACTATAGGCAGATTGTGTTACTAGAGATCTTATTAAGTGGATAATTTTATAGGATTGCATAAAGATTTAAACTTATGGTTATATTTTTCGTCACTGTAAGCCTCACATCATAAACACTGATGTACAGAATGGTTTTTTTACACAGTAGAACCACATATAACTATTTAAAAAAATCGCCAGAGGAGTTTTAAACTGAGAGCAGCAAGCTAAACCTAAGAAGCAGACTGTTTATTGTAAATAAATGTTATTTTAAGGAGTTTGAGTAATAGTAAATATGGATCAAGGATGACAACTTTTTTTTTTCAATTTCTTGTTTATTCTGTATGTTACAGTGATATGAAAAGATACTTTAAAACATTTGGTAAAATCTTAACGAAATTCTGAAGTATGCTCTAATACGCTTGATGCATATATTCAACGAGTCATAGCATAAAAAGTCCAGATTAATTTGCTAAACCAATAAAAGTGATACATTAACAAGATAGTTTAAAGAGTTTTTTGTTTTTTTTTTGCTACACTTGGCGATTCAATGTTCGCTTGTTGTTAAGTGCAAAGTTTCAAAAATAGGCTATCTATGCTGTGCCCACCTCGAGTATCGAAACCTGATTGTTTAGCGTTATAAGCCTCCATACTTAACGCTGAGCCATGGGGGAGTCGGGGGGGGGGGTAGGCTGTTTATTACTTAATTTTTAATCACAAAGTTGTCCAATGCAGTGGACTGTCTATGGTGTGCTCATTATGGCAAAACCGCGGTTTCAAAGTACGGAACGCGTGTTTGAAGAAACGGACCGCGAATCACGAACACTGTATTCGCAATTCAATAATTCCGACTACTAGGCCACGCCCTGCTTGAGTAGTAATGATGAAAAGTTGTATTTAGACAAACAAGTCATCGAAGTTTCTGACTAAAACATTATGGAATTTTGTGAGATATTTTTCTTTTATATAAGACATTTTTCAACCCTGCTAATTGATAACAACACGCCGGCTCCCTGATGTAAGCCGAAAATGATAATCTATGTTTCTGTTATCTTTTGCTCAGGATCGCCTGGCCTAAAACAACATCTTTACGGACGTAAAATTGTAGTTCAAAAGTCTGTCAATAGTGTGAAAAAGTGAGCTAATTAATTCGAATAGAAACTAGGTTTTAAAAGACAAGATTAGCTATAATTTTAAAAACCAGCAAAAGTGAGTAATAAAATATTTATACTTATATGTAAATAATTTAAGAGCACTTGAAATTGAAAAAAAAACGTGAAAAGGAATAGTCTATGTGTGGACCTGTAAACATCTCTTTTTCATCGTTTTGTTTCTAAGTAGAGGGTTCTAGCAGGGTTCTTATATAACTGGAACGATAATCAAAGCAATCAGGAAATATAGATTTACAGGGGGTATTGCATACAGCATTGTGATGCCAAACTACTTAGCAGGAACCTGCAATGCCAATCCTTTTTTGTTATTATTTTTTTTTTCAGAAAACGAAAAGGCGTCGAAAAGGCGGCCACTGTAAAAGTATAGTAGTCAGCTGGAAAGCTCGGTATGGAATGTTTTAAAAGCTTTGAGTGAAGCCATGTAGAACGTACGTTAACAAGACAGACGAGACCTGTGTTTCTATATTTTATAGTTATGTTGTTTGCGTTTTTTATGTACTTATTACTTGGATTCTTCTTTTTTGTGTGTTAATCGCTTGTTTACCGAACTAGGCTACCTTATCACACTAGTAAATTATCGGTTACTGACATCGAAATGAACGTTGTTTTCAAGCCTATTTGCTTTATCAAGTTCAAAAATAACAGCCAAATTCATATGAAGTTTTTGATGTAAAAACCTATATGCACTTTTAATCCAGCAAACGCTAATAAAAAACTGTTTTTTTATAAACTTTAGAGGGCGCTGGTAAGTACAGTTTACTTATTTTTTAACAACCGTAAACATACTACCCTTGAGCTTTTGTTGAGACACAAGGAAAAGGAGATATCTTGTGTAGCAAATAAACGCTTCCAACCGTGAAAACACTGAAGTGTGAAACTGTGCTTTATAATAAATGATTTAGATCAATTAGGTCAAAACTGGAATTGATGTATGTTCTTGTATGTTGCCTATATCAGATTACTTTACAAGAAAAACAACATCTTGATACAATAAAATCATGGTGATCAGATTGAACGTTGTAACTCCACGTTAAAAGCCTTACATGACACAGTGAATTTCAGGCATGTCTTATATATATATCTCCCCCAGTAACTCGGTGGTAACTCTGTAGGCTTATAACGCTAAAAACCAGGTTTCGATACTCATGGTGGGCACAGTACAGATAGCCCATTGTTTATCTTTGTGCTTAACAAGAAACAAGTCACATTCTATATCATGGCTGCGTTGCGAGCGCCATGGGGGATTTTAGCAGTACTTGTCGATCTACTAAATAAAACCCATTGTTTATATTTGTGCTTAACAAGAAACAAGTCACATTCTATATCATGGTTGCGTTGCGAGCGCCATGGTGGATTTTAGCAGTACTTGTCGATCTACTAAATAAAACCCCATTGTTTTTCTTGAGGAGAAAAAACAAAACAAAATAAAACGTGGCATCTATTAGCGTGTAACCGCTGTAGACACCGTTTTCATTAAAATCTGTGTCGTTTTACAAGTTTAATTTTCTAGCTTCTTGTTACGTCCTGGTGTTTGTCAAGCAGTAGTGCTCCCAAGCATGATATTAACCTTTTGTGCTTTTCTCGCTGAAACACACACACACTTGTTGTTAGCGAAACTGATTCCAGAATGGAGTAGGTAACTAGGGGGCATGCGAGGATGAGATTACAATATTTTCTTTCTAAAAACATTTTCTAATTAAAAAAACATCATAATTATTTGAATCATTAAACAGATGCACATAGTAACCGGCAAGGTAAATAACCTAGGGCAATGTTTCATATTATATACATGCGTGTAGAAGCCATTGCGTACATTGGTACTTTCAAAGTTTCCTTCTTGGGATATCTGATATTCGTATATGTTATTGATTTTGCCTGAAAACAAACTTGGTAGCTTCCTGCAATGATCTTCAAGAGGATTTGTCATCCATAGCTTGGAAATAAATGAGAATTGTGGTTGAAATCGATAAGAAAAACCTTTTGGCTTTGTTTATTATATGATTATTAGGACTAATTAGGAGAATTTGCAATACACACATAGTTACATTTTTATCGTGTAATAGCTATCCTGGTCATCTCTGAAAGATTGTTTATTTGTAAGTAAGCACAGAGCTCCACAATGGGCTATCTGTGCTCTGCCCACCATGGGTGTCGAAACCCGGATTCTGGCGTTGTAGGTCCGCAGACATATCGCTGTGCCACTGGGGGCATCTCTGAAATAACAAAATGTGAATGATGTTCAGTGAGGTTGTTAATTATAAGCGAATTATAGTAGGCTGTGCAAATAACGAATAATTAGATAGAAATAAAAACGAGAATAGTTTTTTTTATTTGTTTGCTTAACTATATTCTAAAAAAAGATTGATTATTTCCGGCTGAGACCTAAATGAAATTTATATACTCAGTAAAGGAAGTTTTAAGCCTAGATTAATGAATAAAATATCAAATAATTGGGCTATATAAAGTATTGAACTACTAGAGTAGAGAACAAATAATAAAAATCAAAGAGCTAAATAAAGTAATTGCGTATCTTGACGAATCTTATTCGTTCTTATAGTTTAAGAAGACTTTAATGCCCAATTATATTATAGGTACCCAACAAAAAATGAAACGCAAATAAAAACGAATGAAAAATCTACAAAGAAATTACAACCTTAACCTAAAACAGTCTCAGCTAGAATCAGACAAAATGGAAAAGTAATTCAATAACACGACATATAAAAGATAAAAAAGGAAAACATCAAAATAGACAAAGCATCTGGAAGGAGAACTAAAACACGAAAATAAAATAATCATATTTTCAAATAACAAAGAGTACGTGATGTAACCCTAAAACACGAAATGAACAAAAGAGAACATAAAGTAATAGATGAAAGTACCAAAATACGAAATAACCGCAAACAAAATTTCAAAACGATAATAATAACCAAATATATAGCTGCAAGGTAAAGTAAACAGATGGGATAAACTTTAATAAACATTTAACTGATAAAATAATGATCAAATAATAAACAAAATTCATGGATATTTAAACCAACAAGAAGGAAGGTAAATTTAGATTTACTGTAAGTAAATGTAAGTTTGTTTGCTTTGAATTTCGCGCAAAGCTACACGAGGATTATCTGCCCTAGCCGTCCCTAATTTAGCAGTGAAAGACTAGAGGGAAGACAGATAGTCATCTCCACCCACCGCCAACCCTTGGGCTTCTCTTTTACTAAAGAATAGTGGGATTGATTGTCACATTATAACTCCCCCACGGCTGAAAGGGCGAGCATGTTTGGTGGGACGGGGATTAAACGGTGAGTCTAGTGACCTAACCAGCTGACCATGCCGGGTCTATATACTATAAGAACAACGAGTAAAATCGAACAAGATGAGTATTTTTTGGCATATGAATTTGATATTTTTTGTTAATTGATGAGCTTAGTCTTTCAATTAAGGATAATTAGATTTTATCAGCAAAACCTTGACTGGCTGATTAATTTAAAACAAAATCTTTGCTTAATTATCGAATATTGCAATTGAGATAAACAATTGGCTTAGAGAGAAACATAAATTGCACATCTTAGTTGTCTTTGTCTTCAATAATACTTTGTAGTTTTAACTTTCAATTTTTTCCCCTAAGTCAGTCAATTTCAACCTTTTGCAGTTTGCGTTTAAATCTTTTTTAATTCTCTCGGTTTTTTCTTATTATGCGAAATATTGAAAAATAGAATATTGATTATTTCATTCACAGTTTAAATAATTCCATTATAAACATCATAGTAAGTCATCTAAACATTAGGGGAAATTATGCAAGTTAGCTTCCGCTTCCATTTCCTTCCGCAAATGTTGGGATGGTTATAGAACTACGGTTATTGGATAGGTAGTTTTACTGTCTACCATATTATGGTTCGTAAACGATGTAAAAACAAAAGAGACAACATTTTCGAGAAAGTGTGTCTTCAGTGCTCCCTATGGAAGCAGTAAAACCCCGCACAGTAAAGTTCTAAAGACAGTAAAATTCTACAAGATCAATCAAAAACTAACACTTTCATTCGCAAATGTGTGGGCTATGGTTACTAAAGAGGACCTTCCGACACAGAAAAACCATTGCAACGAAATTGGGCATATCTTCTGGTACCATTATTAACATAATAAATTGACGAAGGTTCGCAAGCATCCAGCCATACCACAAAACCAACGTCTGTTTCAATGAGAAACAAGGCAAAAAAAAAAACAACAACAACAAACCAACTAGAAACAAGCAATCCTTTTCGACCATATATCTATCAAGTCCTCCGATGTAGCTCCAAGGGACTTTTTTTTATGCCTTTGGTGCGCTTAACTACTTTATAGAAAGTTGTAAAAGAAGAAAGAGACGGCATTGACATCGCTGCAGGGCAACAGTTAAAAAGGATATAATGCATAATCGCCAGGAAAATACGATGCTTATTACCAGCATGTCTAACTTAATCATCCTTATCAAAAAGTGTAAATGGTATCCCATAGTGACAGTAGGCACATGTGAACAAATCCTTTATTTCTATAAAAATTGAGCCTTACTGCTTTTCATGCTGCATTTTTCATTATTTACTCCAGCTTCTGTTTATATAGCAATGTTTCATACCATTGGTTGATTGTTTTCATGTATGACTTGTTTTGTAAAGTCGATCTTTAGTTTGTTTTATTGCCACTTGTTTATATTTTTATGCTGATTGCCTCGTGATAAAGTTATAATAATAATAAATTGTTTTAATTAATTTGATTTTATATTTTGCTTTTTAAGTCTTTTCTTCCCCAGTGGCTCAGCGGAAAAGCTGCAGACTTACGAAGCTAAAAACCAGGTTTTGATATCTGTGATAAGCAGAGCGCCAGATAACCCATTGTGTAGCTTTATGCCTAACAGAACCCAGCCTTTCTATATTCCCTCAAAACTTTTCCTGTTTCTTGTTTTAATTGTTTTGTTTTGTTTTATTGAGTTTTCACTGCTTCTCTCTATGGTTTATTTCTAGAACATTTTGCTTTTTAAATGTTTGTACAATTATTTAAGAGGAATAACTTTTGGGGGTATTTTCTTTAAATATTTAGCAATAGTCTATTTATTTTTTTTGTTCCGTATCAGTTTTTTCATCGGTTTTCATATCACTTGTCTCGTGACATTTATTTAATTTTATCTTTTACTCGTTTTACTTATTTTTTTAACGTAATATGTTTATTCTAGGTTAGTTTGATGAAGCTGTGTTATCGTTGTTTAAGTTTGGAGTTACTTTGTTTGTTTTGAAACTTAAGCATTCTTGTTGTTGTTGGTATTAACAACTAACGTGTGTATTCTGTTATTTAATGGATTGTCCTAGTTTCTGGTGTTTTTCTCTGTAGGTTCCTAAATAAGTTTTGTTTGTTATTCCTTGCGTTTGTTTTATCTGTGGGTTTCATTATTTCTACCAAACTTTTATTTCATTTTTCCTTCATCTCACATTTAGGTTATGACGTATATATATATATATTAATTTAATTTATTTATATAATTTTGTTGCAGCTTATCGCTTAATTGTGACAACTTTGAATTTTGCATCCATTAGCTACACGTCCTTTCTGTTCCGTTAACTTATAATTAATATGTTTTAGTTTCAAAGCCTCATCTAAATCTCATTTTATTATTTACAATTATTCTTTATAACTTTATGTTTCAATTATTTCCAAGATGTTTTCTTGTTCTTTCATTAATGTGGAATCTTTCAGTCATTGTTTGTCTGAAATACAAGACAACTTATTACACAGCTATCTTGATACTAGTTTTATCAGTTTTGTGTCTGGAATAAAAGACAACTTATTACGCAGTTAGCTTGATACTAGTTTTATCAGTTTTGTGTCTGGAATAAAAGACAACTTATTACGCAGCTATCTTGATACTAGTTTTATCAGTTTTGTGTCTGGAATAAAAGACAAGTTATTACGCAGTTAGCTTGATACTAATTTTATCAGTTTTGTGACATTAATAAAAATGATACCTCTGGAACTACCAAGTGTTCTACACTTTCTTTACTCTTAACCCCAAAGTTGTTATGTTTTTATGTCAAACAATAGTTTAGTCAAATTTATGAAACAGATAGTTTTATCAAACTATACTTTTGGAGCTTCAATTTTATACTAGCAAAAATACCCGCCCTTCGTGGAGGTATAACTGTTAGTTCCCGCGGCCTTTTCTGGAATTGTCCGACAGTTCTACAACAATGTACTCATAGTTGACATTCAATAATGTTCACCATCTATGAGAAAAAGGATTTTATTGAAATTTTTAGTTTAAAAATGAGCCATCATCACAACATTACATCACAGTGTATATTTTATTGAAGTATTTCTTTGTAGACGTAATTGAAAGTACCTTGCTTTCCTGTTGTAACATTCATGAGGTTTTCACTAAAGAAAAACAAATATTTTTTTTAGTTTGTTTTTTGATTATTTTATATTTGAAACTTACGCCTTACAAATAATTTTTGTCGTTTAAATCTGTAACTTACTCCTTTTTGTTTGTAATTTTTATTCGTTAAATCTGAAATATATCATTTTTGTAGAAATTTCAATTGTTTTATTTATTGCTCAGCTATAAAGATACTACCTAGTTATAAAAATATTACCCAGTTATGATTGGTGATGTAGTTTCCGAGATCCGAATTTTGGACGAATACATCGCAAGCTCCATTATAATAAAATATATGTTGTATTACTTTCTTGATTAAAGTATTAAAAGAGAAGCTGCAAGTGTTACTTTGCATTGAGTAATGTTACTTGTAAATTTCTAATCAAAGTTAATTCTTTAACTTACACCTTTTTTTATTGATATAAGAGTAAGTAAATATCAAGAGAACTTTTCCACAAATACTGCTTTTCAATACGTTGTAAGAGGAAAATGATCCCTTGAACTTGTCACTTTGATTAGTAAGGTATACGATGATCTGCCTGATTATTTGTAATTCAGTTTGAGGTGCATGTCATTGGTCGATATGGTAATATGGAATATAGGGAATGAAACAAAAAGAGAATTCGCATTTATATTCTGTATTTATGTCAAGGCTATACTAAGGCTGTCAAATTTAAGTAGGGACAGCAGCCAGTTAATAGTACCCTATCACCCACCATCTACGCTAAGGGATTTACTTTCAATCTTATAATGCACCCAAAGCTTAAAATGCGGGGAACAATTTGTTATATCGAACCGGTTCAAACCCGACTTCCTAGCTTCGAAATCCAGAGTTTTAGCACAGGGCCAATTCGTGGCCCTTGTTTTCAGATACCGTGTAATATTATTACTTCTTAATAACGCTAAAAGGTAATGTTAGAAATAACTAAACATATACCCCCATAAAACGAAACGTATTATCATTGAATACTTTCACCTGATATAAATAGATTTGTCGTTTCTTTCAGGCTTTATTTTTTAACTTATGTTATTTTATTTTATTCTAATCAATGCTTGGTTTTCTACAGAGTAAAATGCCGTTAGTTAATCTATATACTTAGTACCTAAAAATGGTATATATATATTTATTTTATAATATATCCAATAGTTTTGGACAAGTCTCACGAAATGAGAAGTGGCTATTTAGATTTTGTTATTAGGCAAGTAGAAATAACAAATACATTTTGAAGAATAGTTTTACCAAGAAACAGATGTTAATTTTGCTAGTGATGTATTTTTATTACCAGTTCATTTATATGGATTATAAAGCTCAAGTACTGGTTTCTATATTCGTATGCTCTCTGTATGTTTGGCCCGGCATGACCAGGTGGTTAGGGCGCTCGACTCGCAGTCTGTGGGTCGCGAGTTCGAATCCCCGTCACACCAAACATGCTCGCCCTTTCAGCCGTGGGGGCGATAAAGTGACGGTCAATCCCACTATTCGTTGGTAAAAGAGTAGCCCAAGAGTTGGCGGTGGGACGTTATGACTAGCTGCCTTCCCTCTAGTCTTACACTGCTAAATTAGGGATGGCTAGCGCAGATAGCCCTTGTGTATTCGGTCTTTAATGCTAATCTCTTGCTTGCCAGTGTTGACTTTTTTTAAACGTTTCAAAGCTATGAATTGTGGGATGGTTTATATATCATTCGTAAGTAATGTGATTATTGTTACCATCTGAATATTATGGGTGAGTTTCTTACTGCCTATGTACTTTGTAAGTGAATGTGCACGTTCTAGAGTGACTCCAAACACTTATGGCCTCTTATAAGGTATAGAAAAAAAGTGAAGGGTCAATCTAGAATAAAAAGTGATCGTTGATAAAGATTTGTTTGTTTGTTTTGAATTTCGCGCAAAGCTACACGAGGGCTATCTGCGCTAGCCGTCCCTAATTTAACAGCGTAAGACTAGAGGGAAGGCAGCTAGTAATCACCACCCACTGCCAACTCTTGGGCTACTCTTTTACTAACGAACAGTGGGATTGACCGTCACATTATAACGCCCCCACGGCTGAAAGAGCGAGCATGTTTGGTGTGACGGGGATTCGAACCCGCGACCCTCAGATTGCGAGTCGAGCGCCCTAACTACCTGGCCTTGCCGTTGATAAACCAGCTTAGGATAAGCTGGGATAATTGGAACTGAATACTACTTTTACCAAGGGTTCTCTTCAGGGTGTGTAGAATCATCTGGCAACCAGCAGATATCCGCTGTACCAGGTGTGGATAATCCTGAGTTGAATAATTTACCTATTATCGATTATTCACTCCAGGAAGTGTAAGATATTCTGGCGACTGGCAAGTAAGATCCTAGAAATTGTTTATATTTAACTTTAACCAAACGCTAAGTAATGTTAGTGTGTGACGTTTTTACCTTTTACGTTTAGTTTTTGTCTTGCATAAAAAACTTTTTATATGACATATTTAAGAACTAAGAAATTAAACGACTGCCGTATGTTCTAGCGTATTGTGTCTGACAAAACTACAAGATTCGTCTTTATTTTAATTATGTGTTTATTGGTTGAAGATTTCAAATGCAGCCCGATGTGTAAAGTACACTTATATAATCATCTATTCAGAGTGACAGGAAGCTTTGAAAACAAAGAGAAAAATGTTTTACTACTAGTGGATTTGTTAAAACCGACATTTTATCCTCCAACAAGCTGTGTAGAATTAGGTTCGATAGGCTGTATATTTGTTTACTTAAAGCCACTTAGCCTTAAGCAACAGTGATCAAAAGAAACACTGTTTCTAACTATTTCTTTAAGGCCAAACTATACTATATTTTTTATCGATTCAAATCCACTTTCATGGTTTAAGAAGCGTCAAATCAAGTTGTACTTCGTTTTTGTTTTCAACTTCATGTTTATAACTTTATATGATTTTATATGGACAGAATATCACCAAGAAGTCAGCTTCTTGGAAACTGAACCAAAGCTTTAATATAGCTGCTTTTCTCTGTTATTAGAAACCAAACTTGTCTTTGTGTGAGGAAGGGGAATCTTCAGGTGGCTGTTAATCTTGATCTAGTGTATCACCTCGTTCTTCAGGAAATGTGACAAGAGATTGCCTGTTTTGTATTCTCTTGGTAGTACGTTACCTGATTAAAACTGTACGTTGGGAGTGAACGTAGCAAGTATGTGAAAACAAGTTTCTTAGTTTACTTCTAGGAAATACCATTTTTGAATTCGTGCCTCAAATACTGAACGGCATCAAAGTGCTTTAATATCAAATACTCGGAAACCGTAACCCAAATTCCACATCATCAAAAGGGAAATAATATAGCAATTTCTGTTTTCTAATATGAAGATTATATCTAGTTAGCAATGTGAAAAAGGGTATCCAACTAACAATGTGAAGAAAGGTATCTAGTAAATAATGTAAAGAATGATGGCCAGTTAACAATATGAAAAAGTTATCTAGTTAACAATGTGAAAAATGGTATCCAATTAACAATGTGAAGAAAGGTATCTAGCTAATAATGTAAAGAATGATGGCCAGTTAACAGTATAAAAAGTTATCTAGTTAACAATTTGAAAAAGGATATCCAATTAACAATGTGAAGAAAGGTATCTAGCTAATAATGTAAAGAATGATGGCCAGTTAACAGTATGAAAAAGTTATCTAGTTAACAATTTGAAAAAGGATATCCAATTAACAATGTGAAGAAAGGTATCTAGCTAATAATGTAAAGAATGATGGCCAGTTAACAGTATGAAAAAGCTATCTAGTTAACAATGTGAAAAAGGTTATCCAATTAACAATGTGAAGAAAGGTATCTAGCTAATAATGTAAAGAATGATGGCCAGTTAACAGTATGAAAAAGCTAATCTAG
>NW_013668502.1:36816-44093 GCF_000517525.1 Limulus polyphemus | reverse complement strand
ATCCAATTAACAATGTGAAGAAAGGTATCTAGCTAATAATGTAAAGAATGATGGCCAGTTAACAGTATGAAAAAGCTATCTAGTTAACAATGTGAAAAAGGTTATCCAATTAACAATGTGAAGAAAGGTATCTAGCTAATAATGAAAAGAATGATGGCCAGTTAACAGTATGAAAAAGCTATCTAGTTAACAATGTTGAATGACTTTAGAAAACGAGTGGATGAATTCACTGAAAGGAAGTGCATGGAACTACCTTTTATGTACTCTCGCGGTAGAAAGTAGGTCGTTTCGTTTCTTTACGTGATTGGTTCTGTTCTTTTTTTTTAAGTTTTAAATACCACCATTTCATTTATATACATGCTTTACAGTTATATAATGTTTATTAGAACGTTTTGTAAGTTATCTCTTAATATGACTGATAGAAATAAAAAGAATTTAGTTGATAAAAACCACAAAACCTCATGGACATTTTAAGATAATTACTTCTTTCCTTGCTTTATAGCTTGAGCAGATGAGAAAACTGACTGCAAAACATTTTGTGTTTCTTTTTATGTAAAGTTCACTCTGTTTAAAGCATGCGCAGAAGCAAAAAGGAAATCGTGCAAATGTTTATATAAATAAACATATTGTTCAGAAACTTGGCAATCTCTAAGAGCGAAAAAAAATCAATTCGTGCTAATAAAACCCTGTTCAAAGTTTGAGAAAAAACATCTAATTGGTTATTCACTAAATACCTATTTTGTTTTCTTGTTCGTTGTTTTCGTGACGTTTTATGTTGTCGTGTTGTTCATTGGTTATTAATATTCATTCTAACCAATAAACCCTCGCCACTGTGGAAGTTAGAACTCTGAAAAAATCATCGCAGTTCTTAATTAACTTATAATACATTCATGAAATTTCAGAATTTCTGGAGTAGAAAGGTTTATTTTTTTCTTTTGATGTAAATTATCATTTAATTATAGATGAAATAGAGTTTTCCCAGCCAGTAGCGTTTTTAACAAATACCCTCTTTCAAACTGGTCTTCAGGAATAACTGACACGATCAAATGCGTTCTTAGTGATTTTTTTATTTTACTTAGAACCGCTTGACTATACGGTTCTACTCACTTTAAAGAGAATTGGCGGTGAGAATAGTGAATTGTTTTGCTACTATAATGGTCCCTGAGGACGAGTCAGAATCTTATAGAAAAGGAAAAATCAAAAAATTATCTTACGACCAAATCAAAGCTGGATACTTTCATGATTTTGTACTTTTTTTCATGCTGAATTACTTTTCAAATGCCTCCAATGACTCAATGGTAAATTTGAGGGTATATAACACTAAACATCAGGTTTCCATACAGGCGATGGGCAGAGCACGAACAGCCTGTTGTATAGCTTTGCGTTCAACAACAAACAAACAAACTTTTCAACAATTACAAAAAGGGTCTAAAAATTGAAGAGAAAATACGACATTTTGTCAGCCTGGTAAATCGAGGGTTACCAAAGTAGGGGCTGCAGGAAAGTGTCGGGGCGTAGCATACACACAAATATATATATATATATAAAGTAAGCATTAAGAAGTTTTTTTGCAATTGTACTTTGAGCAAAATTCCTTTGTTTGTTGTTGTTGTTTTTACGAGACTAATTTAAAGAAACTGAACCGCTTTATGTTGCCATTAAAATTACATTTTTCTTTTTCAGTTTTTACTGTTTTCTTCACATTAATTATCACTTTATGGAAAATAAAACATAAGTTGTTAGGTGAGGGTGTGTATAAATTACTAATATGAGGACCAATGGTTTTAGTATGAAGCATAAGCATTAAACAACGAAATTCAGGCGTAAAATTTGAATTTTTTTTTTACAGAGACCTTTTGTTTTCGATATTAAATTTGAATTATTGTTATATTCTGATTCAATAACTGATTTACTATTTGTTCGGTAAAAAAAACAAGTTGTTTATTCTCATAAACCGGCGGATCCCTTAGAATAATATTCAATAATTCTAACACTTAGATATTTTATGGAGATACTATTTTGTAATGAAATATTAAAGAAATCATATGTGAATGTTTGAAATTGTATCTTTGCATTCGTACACCTGTTCTTTTCATGTTTAATTCATGCAACTCTTCGGGGATGTGGACATCCGTTATGAGTTGCTTGGTGCGCAAAGTAAAATACAAACTTTTAATCATGTCTTTGTCAGCCATTATCGATTATATAATAATCGAAATATGTTTAAGAGCTTTCAGTGCTTCCAGTTCAAGGAAAATATTTAAGAAGTTCGTAACACTGTCTGTCTCGTTAGGGCGCTCGACTCGCAATCTGAGGGTCGCGGGTTCGAATTCCCGTCACACCAGACATGCTCGCCCTTTCAGCCGTGGGAGCGTTAGAATGTGACGATCAATCCCACTATTCGTTGGTACAAAAGTAGCCTAAGAGTTGATGATGGGTGGTGATGAGCCTAAGAGTTGATGATGGGTGGTGATGACTAGCTGCCTCCCCTCTAGTCTTTCACTGCTATATTAGGGACGGCTAGCGCAGATAGCCCTCGCGTAACTTTGCGCGAAATTCAAAACAAACCAAATCAACATTGGTAAAAGGCTGAGTAAAGAGAACATTTACATATACCCATCTGGTTACGTTATCAGCGAAACCGAGACCGTGGATTGAATTTTTTGCAGACATTTTTAGTATAACTCTTAATGGTTACATATATGACTTTTTTATAATTAAAATAATTAACAGTAGACTGAAACACTTTCAATTGCTGCATCTTTGTCACCGTATGCGCGAAAAGCTATTCAAATTCTACAACCACAGCAAACATAAAAGCATTTAAAGGGTGCCAAGGTATATTAGTCCTATAACTACTAATAGGGCCATAATGATACATGGGTCCCATCGTCTTCTAAATACGTTTTTCTCAAGTATTTATGCATAAAATTGGTTGGTTACATGGTCCCTAATAACATATGAGTTACACAAACAAATTAAACAAAATACTATCAATGTTGTAATTAATCCCACTAATTACACTGGGGTATCCTAAATGTTAAACAGAAAATGAGTGATTTCATCCACTTTGTTTGTCAGTTAGTCTTACAAAGTGTTCTGGCAGGTAAAGACATACTATTACTCAACTTGATGCATCGTGTGGACACCACTAGTGATGAACGGAATAACAAGTCGGTAATTAATCTGTTTATGGGATGGTCATAAATTATACTGGTTACAACAAGGAATTGTTTTAAAACAAAACGTATTTTTTCCGGAAAGAAACATATCATAATATGAAATTTTACGCGCACATCTGCAGTCTCACTTATTTCTTTGAAGATTTCGCCGTGTTTCAACTGTAAAGTTCAAGTGTAATGGACGGGATATACAGTTCGTAATCGACGCTATCATGCAATGACTGAAAATATGAAACTCTCTAAACAAGAAAAATCGCCGATAGTCTAAGATGTAATAGACTGGATCACTGTGAAAATCATAAGTCAAACTTAGCGGTGATGGACGATACTATTTGACGTTAATTGGCCATTTAGATGCAAATCTGAGATGACGTCATCGTATCTGACATCACTCAGCCGTGTTATCAGAGTTTTACGTTTCCTTCGATAAGAGGGGATTATTTCAAAGAAGAATTTGTTTTGCTAATGAGGAGATAATGAGAACTAAAAGAAGGAATATATCACTAGATACTATCATGAGAGTGATATTGAAGGAACGCAGGCTAAACAATATATGATAAAAATTTCGTTTTAATGTAACCTCTCGCAGACTTTATATTGAACTTTACTGTGAAATAATGACACACTATATAACTTATTTACTATTATTAAAAAGTTTATATATTATTTGAATATATGGCAAAGTTACTAAGGCTATCCACCGCTGTCTCTAATTTTGAAATATTGACTAGAGAGAAGGCAGCCAGTCAGCGCAACCCCACTACTCACCATTCACGCTAAGGGATTAGCTGTTACTCTTATAACTTACCCATAGCTTAAAGTGCAAGAAATATTTTGTGGTATCGCAAGGATTCAAATTCGGCTCGCCTGCTCCAAAATTCCAGAGGGTTAATCCTCGCTCTGTAATTACTATACGTTAGCTTTGATGTTGAGTTAAGCTTAACTAAGGAACTTTCTTAACTTAGCTAAGCGAAGCAGTAATTACAGTATATTTTACAGAGTACCACACTAGCTTTTAATTTATTTGGCGAGTTCAACTGTATTTAGTATACAGACTTTACCTCACCAAGCTCACGTTTAAGGTATGTCTGGTGATACCGAAATGTTCACAGCAGACTGAATTGTAAAATTGGTGTTACAATAAAAACTCAACACACTAAGAACTCTAAAAAAAGAGCGTACACTTGCTATCACATCGACGATATAAGTAATTTCACTGGAAAACGCAAAGTTTAAAATTTCTTATTTGAACGCATTTTCTCTTTACATGTATGTACATGAGTTGTTGCATGGCAACTATAACAGTGTGTCGAGAAAATGAGTAAAG
This sequence comes from Limulus polyphemus, assembly GCF_000517525.1. NCBI lineage: Eukaryota > Metazoa > Arthropoda > Merostomata > Xiphosura > Limulidae > Limulus > Limulus polyphemus. The sequence continues at coordinate 39,584 of NW_013668502.1, read as the reverse complement.
ACAATCTTAATCAAAAATTAATGACACAGGGCTAAAGCAATTAAGTAGAAAAATCTGATTTAAAACTTGGGATTTTAACTTACCACAGTGGAAGTAATGCTCGAAAGATGATAAATACCAGAGTTAATTAACGTATTTCTACGTAACGAGACAATTTGTTTGTTTTGAATTTCGCGCAAAGCTACACGAGGGCTATCTGCGCTAGCCGTCCCTAATTTAGCAGTGTAAGACTAGAGGGAAGGCAGCTAGTAATCACCACCCACCGCCAACTCTTGTGATACTGTTTTACTAACGAATCGTGGGATTGACCGTCACATTATAACGCCCCCACGGCTGAAAGGGCGAGCATGTCTGGTGTGACGGGAATTCGAACCCGCGACCCTCAGATTGCGAGTCGAGCGCCGTAACGAGACAGACAGTGTTACGAACTTCTTAAATGTTTTCCTTGAACTGGAAGCACTGAAAGCTCTTAAACATATTTCTGAATGGACAGCAACTGCCTGTTGTAGAAACACAAGTGTAGAGGACGACGCTTTGAAAGTCTTCAGGTAAGTGTGTGTATGGTAGAATCGGTCTTTATAGTATTCTGGTGGAGTGTGGAGAGCGTGTTATGATTGGCCTTCTTCCAACGTGTTAGTATGAAGTAGGAGGTTTACGTTGTATAAGATGCAGTGCTGTAGCCAGTATGGTCTCGGTTATTTGGGACGAAACAACTTTCAAAAAATGTAGCATGATTTTTCTTTTCTTCCCAGTCTTCGTTGTTTCATTGTAAATATACCAAACTCATGAAAAGTAGCGTAAAAGTAATTGTCTTCACAATATCTTCATATACACCCAGTAGTTACTTCATAAAGTTAGAAGTTGTCTAACTTGTCAATAAATATCGCACCTGTTACGTCAGGTTAACGTGATGGACTCTGGCCCTGCATGCAACAAACAAGTGAATTGTTCACTATTAATCATATGAAGGAAAAAACGCTTCCCTAATCATTTCGCAAGATGCAACGCGTAACAATGATGCCAAATTTATGAATGTAAATTGGTCACTCAGATTTCATTTACTTTAAATTTTTTTTTATAAAGTTAAAGATACAAAAATATTAGATTTATTAACGGTTCCGTCCTTGATAAGAGGTCGTTTTTTTCTCCCAAGCCTCCTCAGTGGCACAGCGGAGTTACAATGCTAAAAACCGGGTTTCGATACCCGTGGGGGCAGAGCACAGATAGCACACTGTGTAGCTATGTGCTTAATTACAAAAAAATCTCCAAAATAGCCCAAAAATGCATCCCGAATTTCGATTTTTAGAGGACCGTTAAATCCTTCAATTTGAGAATTCTGCTTTGCGGAATGTATTATTATAAAATAAATACTCTTCTTAAATGGCAAAACAAAAGAAACGAGTATGGGTATTTTTTAGCTACGACTGTGGATGCAGTATAAAGGACATTTTTTTTTTATGGAACCCCAACTTTGTTGTTTTCACATGAATTATCAACGTTAATTTAGTGTCTTCGTAATTAACATATGCATCTTTTAGGTAAATTTATAACTTCCCTAAAATTATTTTAAACCAAGTTTAGCTGAAGACTCTGAGTGCATAATAAAGAAAGAGAGTAAAAAAAAAGAAGAGTTTTGAGCTTCGACTGTGCTGTGAGAGACAACTTATTGGAACCCACTTAAGAGTTTCCCTTTATGTAGAATTTCTGGTTGGTTTTTATATGTTTTCTAAAGCTTGGAGCTTTAATAAACCTTCAACCAGCGGAGCATGAAAGTCATGGCGCTCTTTCTTCCTCCGTTTGATGTGAATCAACTTAATACTACTGTATCTTAAGTGCCTCTTTTGGAGAAAAGTTTGCTCGGTGCGAAAAGTGACTTTACACGCGCGTGTCTATAAAAATAAGTTAATTGCAAAAAGATATTAGACGTTTCGAAATAGTCATTTCTTTGAGAACGCTTTTTCTCTGCAAAATATCGCGTTTCGTTGTCTATCGCTACTTGTTCTCGCGTTCTATCAAAACAAAGTAGTTAGTATAAGCTCGTTAATCCGGTGGACGAACAGTCTAGGACTCTTAGTAACAAGTGTGATTACCTTAAAAGGGAATTACGTCACATCTACCATGCACCAACTAAAGACTGTTACTCTTACGCACGCGTAATACGAATGTGCCCAGATACTGCAAACTTTAATTAAGAAAAGCAACCCTAATTCGTGAAAACAAAATTTATAGGTAGAAGTTATAAGACTATCTAAAAACCTAAGAACATACGTTACGAAGGAAGGATTTTTAGAATATTAGAAACCAGTACAACGTTCTCCATTTCAGATATTTATACTAACCGAAATTATTTGTGAAACGGTGTGACCAGGGTCGTGTCCACTAGGGTGGAGTGAGAGGTGGAGCCCTGCCCCCTAGCGTTACCATCTGAGATACAAGGTGTTAATCTTTTAAGAGTTTTAAGTTTTCTCTACATTGTAACTCCAGTGGATACGAAAATGTAATTTTTTTCTGCCACCTCCCCCCAACTAAATTTGCCTTCCTTCTGCCCCTATTTCCAAAGGGGAAAAGATCCTAGAAATGCCTCTGGATGTAAGTTAATTATTCAAATATGGACGTGGTATTAAGATAGTGTATCTATTGAAGCTTAGTATTTAGGTAGTGTATCTGTTGAAGCCTAGTATTAAGATAGTTTATCTGTTGAAGCCTAGTATTTAGGTAGTGTATCTGTTGAAGCCTAGTATTAAGATAGTTTATCTGTTGAAGCCTAG
>NW_013668502.1:28741-35947 GCF_000517525.1 Limulus polyphemus | reverse complement strand
CCTCAAAACTCATTTTACAGAACTGACTAAAATAAGTGGGTCAACTGACTCATATGTAAAATAATGACATGTAATGTAATGACAATCGTAATTAATGGAGTTATTTACAATATTGATCTTTTGTATAACTCATATGCTATGAAGGACGGACCCTGTATACAATAAAGTCAATAAAAGATCACAAGGAATTTGGAGTAAATAGTTTAGAAACATGTATTTAAAAAGCCTAAGGGATACGTAGTACTCCATCGGTAATTCTAGGGCTAAGAATAACTGAACTTACTACGTAAACTATGGCATTGTAAATTAGTAGCAAGACACATATTAAAAACATCCAAGTCAAAAATAGTTATTTGTTTAGAGTTCTTTAGTTAGATTATACAAATCATTACGTTCGTTATACTTGGGAAAACATTATTTGATGTATTATTAATGATGTAAATGCTTTTTGTGATGCATGTACGAGTTTAATCGATTACTCAACTCAATACCCTCAAATCATTACGACTATATTTATAAATAGATTACTTGATATACTGTTAATGATGTGGGTACTGGTGATGCATGTACGGCTTTAATCGATTACTTCATTCAATGCCCTTAAGATATTGCCACTATATCTATAAATATATTACTTAATGTATTATTAATGATGTGGGTATTTCCTGTAATATTAACTTGCAAAGTGTATTGCTATTGCTTTAACTGTAAAAATCTAAATTTAAAGAAAACATAGTTTATTGAATCCTTATTTAAAACCTCTCATCGAAGCAACTTGTGTGTTTGTTAAAGTCAAGTGGAAACTTTGCGTTAGATAATTCAATATAGTTTCATACGCTCGTTCTAGAAAAAAACTGTAAACTCCCATCAGAACTGAATATGAACAAATAGAGTAATGAGTGCATTATCGTCTCTCCAATTCATTAATAAAAAAACGGAAAAATAAACCAAATTCATGTAGAGGACATTCCATGAAATTCTCTCACTCCCTCTCCTCACCCTGACGTTTTCTGTCTTGAATCAAACTTTTTGATGTCTCAAACTACCACTATAATATTCATCTGAAAAGCCTTAAAAAGATTGGCTAAAAAGTGTTAAACCCGTTTCAGAGGAACACATCTCAGAAATGAGTTGAAATTCACAAACAGGAAACAATGACACAAAAACTGCAGCGAGGTGGCGCAGTACTACTTATGAAACATTGCTTCCTCGTTGGTGGTAGAGCTTCACTAATACTTCTTTCTCCTGTGGCTTCTAAGTCAGCTAACTACATGAATTTACCTGGGAAAAAAGAAAGGCTTTGTAAATGGAAGTAGAAAATTTGAAAGGAATTCCCTTAGGAGTTATCTTGATATGCATTTTAATAATATTTTATATGCAATAGGACTTCCCGGTATGAACTTAGGCTGTTTTGTGTGATTTCAACCTGAAATTGCCCCCATGTGTATTAAATTAGGCTTAAAAATTCAATAAAACGCATTTTAATATGACATCTCAGCTAATAGTTTTTCTACATTTTCATGAATAAAACGAGCGCCATCGCAACTATACATTATAGTTGAAGTTTAGATGTAATAAAACAGTGTAAGTTGATTCATTTTACAAGATATAAATGTTTATTGAGATATTTTTACAAGTTCTGTTTCAATGAATTCTTATACAGATAAATATCATTAATGCGGAAACCTACAGACAAAGTTTTTACGTTTATCCTTAGAAATATAACCAGGTACGTATGAGATCTTTATTAGCATGACATGTTGAGATAATTTAAGTGCTTTGGTCAAGTTATTTACTCTACACTCTAACAACTGCATTGGCATATTTCACACCTCAATTCTACACCCATTTCTATTTTTAAATAAAATTACTTACACATATTCCATTGAAGTTTTAATTTTTTATACTACCATAAAATATCCGCTGTGGGGTTCAAAGGTTGCTCACTAACCATAGAGGTCCCAGTGTATCGATGAAGCTCCTAAATTATTATCAATTTCTTCTATAGCTACCCCTTGGAGAGTCCGTACCTCCCCTCCCCCCCATAAAAACCGTTAGGACACTCGCCAGGGGTACTTGAGTACGTGTTTCCCTAGTTTGGTTCAGCAAGTTTGTGAGTGGGAATGTGAACACTTTTATCCTGAGGTTGGGTCAGAATTACAAAATCCAATGATAGATTCGTGTTCAGCTACCCTTAAAACCTGCTTCTAGACCATATCGTGCCTGGGTGACCGAAATAACATTTTAACCCTATGATTATGAGTTATTGAAATGATTTTCGATAATCAGGAGTTTCGAATACAATATTGAAAACTTTTTTTTTATTTTCATTTTCTATAAAATTCACTTACAGAATTAGTTTCCATGAAGATATGTAAGCCAGCAAGAGCTTTAAACCATGCTGACTCCAGATCAGCTGCTATATCTAAAGTAAAATTCTTGACTACAACTTCCATGTTAAAAAAGATATCTGAAGAAACTGTGAAATCGCTTATATAGACGTAACAAGAACATAAATGCCTGCACTGCGGATAAAAACTGTGTGCTCGCCCACTAAAACATGCTGAGCATGGAGTTATAGGAAGATGGCTATCAGTTTCTTGATTATCACAAAACAGCTCAAAGACGACTGTGACTGTAATCTTGTTGTCTGGACGTGAGCGTAATATTTGGTTATTAATATCGTGTACTTCACACTGTTGCCAATAGAAAGACAAAACTTTCTTGTTTTTTTTTCAAACATCAAGTATTTCGCTCCACTGCCTTGGATCTTTTTGATAAGACCGCAACATCTTGACCGTCTGTAACTCCCTGATGTTCGATTTTCGATCGCCCGGTATTTTTTATGCTTATATCTGAATATTTATCTGTTATAAAATCGATTGGGGATGACTTGTAGCTGAACGCAAGACTGATTAGTTTTTGTCAATATCATATGTGATAGGTCTTCAAGAACCGCTAGGGGATAAGTTAGTAGTTGTAAAGGTACCATGCCATAAACAATCCATACGCAGTTAATTTGGGATCCTGTCCACATGAAATTCTGTAAACTGTTCCAAGAAGTACATTGGAGTAGCTTTGTCTGTCTTCGCCAGCATACCTTCTGATGAAGCTAATGATGGCAATACTGTACTCATTAAATATATGAGCTGGTGATTCTCTTTCTCCCAAGAATCACCATTCTGGTAAAGAACTTCCTGTCACTCTTTAGAATAACCGATTTCCCATCTTTTGTTTTTGTAGATTTTGCCAAACTTGTGACCGTTTGCAATTGCAATTTTTTATTGGTGTAAATTTATCCCTGACTGGTTCCCCGTATTCATTAACTTGATTACTTTATACTTTTATGATTAGTCTGTCTTTGATGAAGGTACTACATGTCTGTTTTCCTTTCATCGTGACAATTTGTAAGTCTGAAGCAACACAAGAAGTAGCAACAGATTCAAAATTTATATTAACACGCACATCATATTCATCTAGAAAAGGATTTACCACACTCTCCTCGTCTATTTTAATGCTTGATCATAGGCAATAACATAGAAAAAATACCATGATAGCATTAAGTACACAGCTGAAAGATGGATACCTCAATCATGTTGGTAGGTGGCTTCAAAACTAACAATAAAACAACCATATCTTATTTATAAATGAGCTCCATAATTCGAAATTACGATTATGTTAGTGAAATCATTGTATTTTCATGACACCTCCTGAAATGCTTTAGAAGAAATGAGATTTCTGATAAGGTGTTTATCCATGTACTTTTTCAGTCTACCATGACATACGTTCTCTGTTTTGAGCAGCAGTATTTTGGTGAAGACTGCTAAGAAATTCGGAAAATCTCATCGAGTTAAGTGCCTCAAACACCGGCTTGTTATTCCTGATACATCGGTTGTAGTATTTCCCGTTCATTACGCCATTGACCGATCCTTTTGCCACCACATCCGACACTATAAAAATGTCTTCAAGCTTAGTATTACCAAATCAGTTTCCATTTGTTGGCAAAAATGTCAGGGACGAATGATATAATGCCTCTTAAATTCATTGTATTTCAAACATATATTCTGAGCCTTGGCATATATTGACTGATCAAACAGAATGACAGTATGCTCCAAATTTAATTTCTCTCGTATTAGATTACACTTGTCAATAGTTCCGGTATATAATTCATTTGAGTTGATAACGTTTGAATAGCACAAAGATGGTCAATAAATGAACTTGAAAGAACATTTTGTTGAATGATTACGTTAAACCCTGACCAGCTTTATTTATTGCTGACCCTTTGATAAGCTCTCGCATGCTGTTGATGCATTATCAGCTCTAGTGCCTGTCAACTGGATTATGACACACTATTTATAATGTGTAGTAACTGTTTCAGAGACTGTTTTTTCTCCAAAATCAATGTTGTCCCATATTAGAATGGTCTGTGTTGATATCTGAAGTATTAGGGAATGATGACATTTTCTTTTATCTTAGCAAGAACCATATCATATTTAAGAGTAGCTGAATACAACTGGATGGTCAAAACCATTCAGAAGATTCTAAAAGCTTCCAGTCCAATGCTTCAACGTTATAGACAAAGCTAGTTATTTTGGAGTCAGCTTTCATATCTTTATAAAGCTTTAATTATGTCCTGTGCTGAGCAGAGAGGCCTCACGCAGGGAAAAATGGGACTTATGACAATTTAGAAAAACAACATATATATAAATAAGTGCTTTGTCATACAGACTAGAAATAGATTTGAAATATCAATGAAAGAAGAAATTGTAAACAAAGATGCAGAGGACCAATCGGTTAAGTTCCAAGAGATGCTACAGGAAACAGGATAGAGGACCGTAGAGCATAGAAGAAGAAAAAGGGGTAAAAACAAAATCTATATGAGGTTCAAAGAAATATGAATGAAAGAAGACAACTATCAAGATAGAAATAAGTAATAATGTCAGTCTTTTGTTTAGGCAAGCAGAGGATAAGGATATGAACAAAAAATATGCAGATATTGAGAAATTGAAGACAACCCTCATGCGTGAATAAAAGAAGCATAGATATTTTTTTAAACTGGGGATATTAAAGAGCGGTAGGTGGAGTATGGAGGAAGACTGTATAATGATGGGAGAGAAATCAGCCATAGAAATAATAGAACCACTTAAAAATGGCCTAGCAATTCTAAAAAGAAAGATACAGGAAGCCATTAGATGCTTGAAAAAAGGACTAGCTTGGGGAATAGTTTCCACAGAAATTTTAAATGAAATTGACATCTTACAAATTAAACATTTGACTTCAATCTGTAACTCAATTTAAAGAGAAGGAAGATTTTAACATACTTTAAGGGGTCTATTTTAACCTCAATAGAAGTAAACATAAGGATGAGAACAAGTTGTGAGAAGACCGAAATGATTTTAGAAGAGGTTGAGACATATTTGGCCTAGGGATGTTAGGTTAAAGACCCGTTGTAGTGCAAAAAAATATTTATGTATGCTTCATAGACTTTGAAAAAACGTTTGACAGGGTTAATCACGAGAAGTTGATGGAGAACGTGCAGCAGATCGGGGTAGATGAATCAGATATCAGTTTCGTGAATTATTTGTATCGGACTCAGGAAGCAACAGCACAAAACGACGGAGAAGAAGTAGTTGGTTTGGGGTTAAGAGATGTTGGTCATCATCGATATTATATAATTTGTACGCAGAGTGATTATTTATACATAAGTTATTAAGGTTAACGAAAGTAGAACCTTCAGTAACAAGTTTGCTGGTGATAAAGCACTTATGGGTGAACTTGAGGAATAGTTAATGCAACGGTTACTTGACAGGCCTCTTGATAGAAGAGAAGATTGTGAATCCAGAATAAATGTCAACAAAACTATGACAATGGTAATTTCACGATCTGAGGGAGCTCCCAGTAGATGCATCAAACTAGAAGGTAAAGAATAAGAACAAAAAGATAAGTTTATTTGTTTAGAAGCGAATGAATGTCTATGGAAAATGTGGAAAAAGAGATAAATCAAAGCATAGCAATGGCAAAAATATCATTCTTCGATCCCAAAGAATTGCTGAGGAAATATGTCAAACCAGAATTGAAGAATAGACAACTAAAATGTTGCGTATAGACAGCCCTAATCTACGGGGTTAAAATTTGGACCCTGTCTGCTAAAACAGAACAAAGCTGCAAACATCTGAAAAGCGGTGTTATAGACGAACGATGAAGGTTAAGTACAAAGAAAGAAAACTGACGAGGAAATGTTGGAATGTGCAAAAAAACAAAAAGACGAATGTTGGATATATGAATGAAATGGAAACTTTGAGCATACAATTAGATCTAAGGGAAGGTTGTCAAAGAATGTGATGGGTAAAACCGAAGGAAGAATAGCGAGAGGCAGTCTCGATTACTTTAGAAAATGGGTTGGAGGTGAAAAGCTTGAATTAGGAAAATTGATGTGGACAGTGGGGAATAGAGAACAATGAAAAACTAGAGTTGTCGAACCTCATAATTGGGGAGGTGCCATGATTGACTGATAATATCATGTAAAAATGGATAATTTAAACAACCGGCTGGCTGTTGTGTGTGTGTGTGTTTTGCCTTTTAGATCAACTTACCCGCCAAAGCAGGAAGTCTAGTAAAAATAGTATAAGAGAAAAGTAGAAAAGCCGTATGCAGAAAGTATGATCTCAGTTACGCCTTGATAACTTAGCGAAAATGTACCTATTATAATATGCCTTTTCTATCCAGCTTCACATTCATCAGTTTCCACGTCATACACAGAACTCAATATAAAGTACACTGTGACAACGCCCTAGCCACACCTATGTTCCTAGTTTGTCTGTTCTCTTTTATTATTACTTACTGACTTCATGATGTTCTAGGTTATTATGTTTGAAAACCATGTAAAAAGGTTATCCGAACTATGTCATACTCTATGCATAACAATTTCCTGAACCGAGTTTTCTAGACTGGATGGAGTTTTAATGACTTAAGAAGTAACTAAAAGAGAGTATATGAAAGCATGTTGTTGGTAAACTGACACGACAAACTGCGGTGTACTATATTAAAGCTAATCAGAAAATTGCTCCAGATACGATAAAGACCTGCCTTTAAAGTTCGTTGTATTCTATCTTATGTGGTACTAAATGTATTCAAACGTTATGAATTATTCTATAAATAAATACAATAATTGTCTGGTAAAACATAAAGGCAAATATACAGTGTTTT
>NW_013668502.1:13469-27837 GCF_000517525.1 Limulus polyphemus | reverse complement strand
CTGGTATGACCGCACAACATCATATGCAAGTTGAGTTTATCGACCTGCATACCTTGCTGGTATGACCGCACAACATCATATGCAAGTTGAGTTTATCGACCTGCATACCTTGCTGGTATGACCGCACAACATCATATGCAAGTTGAGTTTATCGACCTGCATACCTTGCTGGTATGACCGCACAACATCATATGCAAGTTGAGTTTATCGACCTGCATACCTTGCTGGTATGACCGCACAACATCATATGCAAGTTGAGTTTATCGACCTGCATACCTTGCTGGTATGACCGCACAACATCATATGCAAGTTGAGTTTATCGACCTGCATAAGGAGATTCTGTGTCTATTTTTCTAGTTATTCATAAAATGCATATATTTTATGAATAACTAGAAATATAGACACAGAATCTCCTTATATGTAAACATATATCTGACCAGTACTATGACGAACGTTTTGTGTGTGTGTGTGTGTGTTTTTATTGTGATCCTACAAATGTCTGATAGCGACTTGAAAATGCATTTGCAAATATTTGCAAGTCAAGTTTAAATTCGAGTTCTTTTTTCTATATTTATTTATCTTCACTGTATCTTTTCGTAATACAGTGCATATAATTAGAAAGATGAAAATTGCCTATTAGGAAAAACTTTTAATTAAAACCTTAGTCGTATTAATGTTCCGTAGTTTCTAAGTGATTTAGTTGTGATAAAAGTAATTTTATTTTCTAATTTCAGGCTTCTAGTGATCACCGAATTACGTCATTCCAATGAGTGAAGGCTGGTTCGAAATTACCGAGTTGCGAAGAATCTTCTTAGAATGCTCATGCTATTGAGGGTGGATAGACTCATGTGGTAGCAAAGGAACTTTAAAAAAATAGTCTTAGACCAGCAAGACTGGCCAAAGGTGATTAATGGGAGATGTTACAGAACTAACGCTATTGATTTTCTTGAGCTAAAATTCAGTATCGTCTTATCGTTGAGTTAACAACCGCGACAGGAACGCCTACTGGGTGCATTCTTAAAAGTTTGAGGAGCTGGTTTATCGAGCTAGCGTGTGCCCACAAAACCTCTACAGCTACTTGGGTGAGTAGACAGAATGCACACGTGTATGCACGTGTCAACTGCCAGCTTCAACAACGTAATTTATATATTACATTTTAACCCAGGACACACGGGACATTCCGAGACTATTAGTAAAGTCGTTCTAAAAATTTCATAACTATTCCAGATGTTATAAACGAGGTTGGTTAGAATGTATAAGATCTTGAAGAACATTCTGTGGAGCTCTGGATTTTTATAATGTTGTAAGGAAAGGGAAACCAACGAGGTTCTAAAAATCTGAATTTCCTCTAATGAAAATTATACTTATGTATAAAACATTTCTTAGACTGACATAAACATTGCTACAATATCTCTAACTTGTATACAGAAGTATCCACTCTATCTGAAGTGATGTACTGTTTACCACATTGAAGAGCCTAAGACTGATAAAAGAATATATCTTTTCAAACATTCGGTTTTGAATGTACTTTTTCTACTTCCATCCGAAATTATTATATAGTAACTTAAGATTTACAACAAGAGAGCGAAATATAGTTCTTAATAACCATTCATATCCAGCCATGTGATTGATATGTGAAGTATCATTTATACCCTTTTCTAAACATCTGGCCAATAATGTCATTATCTGCCGGTGAAGTCAACGCTACCATGATTAACTCTGGAACCCCAGTACCGATTTTGATTGACGTCACAATTCCTGACAATGACGTCACCAAACCACATCTGCTAATTCCAAGACCCACAGGTAATGTTTGATAAACATATATAAAATCTAAAAACCTAAACAACCCACGTTTGAGGAAAATATATTTATACATATATTGTTCCCTAAAGTTAAAATGATTGAGTATCTCTATACAGAGGGCAATTTTTAGTGTTTTTATTTAAGCCTAACACTATTATATATTCATTGCTCGACGTTTTTGAATACGCTGAGATCAGTTGAGAAGTTTGGAAAATACAAAATTAAGTTAATCGTTACGCTTAATTTATTTTCTTGCAATATGCATGTTTTATTCTTCTAAAATGAATTATATTAGCAGTCTATTTACAGTTCGTAGCAGGCCCATTTGCACAAAAGTTATGAAAAATTAGTGTATTTATAAAAAAAATATTTTCAGAAACCTGAAAACTAACTGACTTACAATGATTAAAAACTATGTGCCTAGTTTGTATTAATATACGACCAAAGAACTGGTAAAAAATATTTTTAGGGTTTGAAATATCCCACCAAAAAAAAACAACACATGGATAAATTTCTGGAGGATTTTGTTGTTTTTCTCGCATGCTTTCTAACCAAATATCTCGTTAAGCTCCACCTTCTTTTACTGGATCAGCCAATAGTAAAGCAAAAATATAGCACTTATAACTGTAGATATATTTGAAATTGAAGTAATGAGTAAATTTTAGATTAGAGAAACAACAACAAAATCATACGAAATTAATATGGACGGAAAATGTACACATTTGCATAGAAATGCTACTTTCTAGGCTCTTTCATATGTTTTATTTCACGCTACAATTATGTTAGGGCATAATAAAGAAGTTACTGTAATTTATTTTTGACATAACAATAAATTATCTTAGGGTTTAATACAAAAATAGTACCAAGACTAGGAGTGAGAAGTGGGGGCAGACGGAGTTTTGTAAGGACTTGGCCAACTTACCCTCTCTTACTCTCTGGCACTTAGCCTGAATTACACAATTAATTTATATATATATATATATATATATTTTAAAGATCATATAAAGTAGACAGTCTGGCCATATTAAAACAAAATTGGCATGTTTAGAGTTATCAAAGATATCTTAGCTATATTTGGTTTCAGAAAACTTTCTTTGTCGAAAATCTGGAGTGCCGGGGGTATAGTAGATAGACTTAAGGAAGAAATGTAATCTAGTAATCAAGATATTTTTCACTTGAGTTCCGATTCTCTATTCGCCATCTGCTAAATTATAGCTCGTTCTTGATTTGTTTTCAGTAGGTGAATGAGAAAACAGTTCACATTCTTATCGTGTTTTATCCCCAATTTGTTCTGAGGTCGGCGACTTTGTTCCTCCTATCTGTATATATATAAAAATTGGCGCTAAGTCTCATAGATATTATAAAACTTCAAAGAGAAACGTAGCACCAATGATAAATGTTTTTCAATGTTACAGCTGTTGTGAGTATTCATTTTCACAAGATGGGAGTCACTTTCTTAGAACTTCTGTAAGAAGCCATCTTCAGTAGAAAAAGTACTGTTCTCGAATATACTTAAAAACTAGTTTTCGTAAATAACACTTCTCTAAAAAAGAACTTTTCAAGAACTTCGTTTGCAATTCTACATAGCTTTTTCAGCTATAAAAATACTTCTAAACGATTGGTGTGATAATAGAAATATTCTTTTGAAGCATATTTCTTTAACCAAAATCAGTTTACAAATGTTGTTGTTGTTGTTTGTAGTTATGCACAAAGCTACACAATGGGCTATCTCTGCTCTGCCTACCACGGGTATCGAAACCCGGTTTCTAACGTTGTATGTCCGCAGAAATACCGATGGGCCACTGGGGGGCCAGTTAAAAATCTACATAGCTTCTTCAGCTATAAAAAAAGGACTTCTAAACGATTAGTATCATAACAAAAATATTCTTTTGAAGCATATTTCTTTAACCAAAATCAGTTTACAAATCTACGCAGTTATTAAAAAATAGACTAAACCATCACTATTATAATAAAAACGTTATCTTTCTGAGTTGCAAAAAGAAATACCTTTAGAGGAGACTACGTTTGTTTATAGAAAAATAATAATAATAGGAATTGTTTGTTTATTATTGAAGCTGCACAATAGTCTACGTGCTCTCTACCAACCACGAAAATCGAGCCCAGAATATGGCGTTATAAGTCCTGAAACTTGCAGTTGAACCCCAAAAAAATCTTACTAGTATAACACGTGATTAAGTTTCGGTTTTAAAACTTTGAAAACTTTGGAGAAATCCTTCAAAGAGAAATCCGTTAACTTTATAATAATTAATTATAAGATCGAGAGGTCTGTGAATTAAATAACTTAACTAAATCCTTTTATGTGTTAGTGAATCGGAATGCTTTATTTGTGTTTTAGGACGAGAAACTGGGGAACCTTATGAAATTAATTAGGTTATTATCCTATGTGATGTTTAACATGTGAAAATGTTGTTCCCTATTCTCAAGAATGTTTGGGCTGCTTCATCTTTAATAACTATGATAGTGAAAACGTAGAAGCTGTCGAGAGAAATAATTATCAAGAGCACCCTTAATTTCTACTTCAGTAAACAAAGAAAAAGTTTCTATCTGTAGTATAAGTCCTTTGTAAGCAAATAGACAGTGAATAATTTCACGAGCACATTTTAGTCACACAAAGTCTCGTGCTCTATAGTTCGTCAGGTGTGAAAATTTACAGAAGATTAATTAATTACTTAATGAAGTGCAACAAAATCGTTTGTTTGCAGCAACACTTACATTATTGTACCAAATTATTTTGTATAATTAGCATTGAAAAATTAAATGTTTTACAGACATTTAGACATTTGTTTTATAGATAAGATAACATATTGTTATTATCCGTCGTATGAAAAGTAGAAATTTATTTGTTATTACAAATTAGGAGTAGATTGATAATACAAAACAAACAGAATTTAGAATCTACTTTGCAGGATAAACAGTTTTACAGGGGAATGGTCAGGTTATTGGAACAGTAACAGAATCAAAACAAAATGAATAACATTGTTGCAAATCTTAATTAGCTTATTTTTTGTGCTTCATCTAACGCCAAGTTGTACAGTAGGATATCTGCTCCGTCCCCATCGCATGGATCGAGCCACGAATTTTAGAGTTAGAAGCCTTCAAGCTTACCGCTGAGCCACCGAGGACAAGTAACAAAACAGAAATACTATGCAATAATTTTAATAAATATAGTTTACTAATACATATACGTATCTCATAAAAGTGGTAAAAAAATGTGAACGTTACTCGAAAATCCAAGACAAGCATTTTGGAAATCTGAGAAATGTTAGAGAAATTCTGGGCTAAAAGAAGATCGAATGTTTTATCAGTTCTCATGAACGCGAGTCTCTTCCACCAGCAAGTGACGCCTTATCATTTCATAACCAGCAGAAAGAAGTTCATCTCAACAGAATCCATGGGCTAGAGATTTGAGGAGGAAAATCTGCTGTCATCTGTTCCTGAGTCCTCATTTCGTAGACTGTAGAACTGGATGCAAGAGTCTGCTCTGCAAATGCATAAAGGTTATCTACCATGAATGAGTGTGTGTTTTCTTATAGCCAGGCCACATCGGACTATCTGCTGTGCCTATCGAGTGGAATAGAACCCTTGATTTTAACGTTGTAAGTCCGAAGACTTACCGCTGTCTCACCGGGGAACTATGCAAATGCATAGCCTGCAAATGCATTGATGTTAGTGACTTAAGAATTAAGAGTGAATATATGGCTAAGGTAATTTTTTAAGATGTGTTACGTATTAATTACTAGATATCAGTTTGACAAATCCAGTTGTTCTTGTCTTCTGTTGTCCAGATTTTAAGTATCTTGTAATTTAGCATTGTATCTTTTTAGTCTTTGAAATGGCTAAGGTCAACTTTTCTTTAATTTAAAACATAATGAGTGAACTTTTAACGTACTTGTTAGAGTTCAGAAATCCAACTGTACAATAATTCAATCCTCTACAAACTGCTGGTCACTACAGTACCTTTACAAGTATAAAAAAACTCAAAGTAAAATGACCTTATATTCTCTTCAATGACTTTGAACTATATATTTTTAAGGTCGAAAACGAACCTTTTCATAATAATAATAATAATAATATCAATTCATATAAAGAGAACAATTTTGGTCTGTCCATATGATTATAGCCCTAAAACTTACACAGTGGCGGCCATTTTAGTTTTTAGCATTTTAAAAGACTATGAAACCATATAACAGCTTTGTAAACAGCATACCCAAACTGTGTTCGCCACCATTTCCCCAAATCCTACCTGTGTAAGATTGAAAAACATGAATACATTCGTTACCTAGAAATTACTTGTAAATCACTTATGTAAAATTAACTAACAGGATGGGCATATTAGGTGCACAACAACGTTTTGATGTCGAAGGGGCAATATCAAAATAACACAACAAGAAAAAATTAAATAAGGGGAGGGGAATCCGAGTTCATTTGTCCTGCTGTTGCTCGTAACCTGTTTCTTACGAAAAGAAAATATTATTGTGTGATCGGAATAGTTTAAATCTTTAGTGATTAAAGTTCCCTCTTGTTTCGTACTTAGGTAACCTTGAATGCTGCTATTGGAATTGAATTTCTCTTTAAGATCCCCCCCCCCTCGATGCCATTTCAGCTGTCCACATGATCCTAGCTTACACATTGCAACTGAGCAAAACGTTAAGTTTCAGGTTCAGTGTTTGTGATTGGTGCTTTCGAATTCTTTGAAATCCTGGCGATGAGAATATACAAGAATATACCTATACATGTGTTTATATTGCTCAAGTTTAACTTCTTTGCACGACGAGAATCTCGTAAATACACGAGTCGCGTGAAGTACTTTGTTGTGCTTCTTAGTCGTAACTTAAAAACATCGCTTTCACTTTGTAGGTCTTACTATACTTACCCCCCCCCTACCGCTTACTCCGACGATAAAAATCATTATCGTTAAAGCAATGACACCGCTCTCATTGAAACTCGCTCTTACAAGTTTTTATCTCGTAGCCGAAGCACAAAAATGGTCAGTTTTAAACTGGTTCGTTAGTGAAAGGATTACTAATCACATTTTTTATTTTAATTCTCCAAAAGTAAATTGTTCTGTGAAAACAGAGCGGCAAGAAAAGGGGATAATTACATGAAAACAGAGCGGAAAATTAACTCCAAACAGAATAGGACAAGTGTGTTGCTTGTTAACTTACAGGAGCTCAGTTTATAGCAAACATGGGACGGACTACGGATGGAATGGTCCGATGTTCAAGACGTAATATCAATCTTGTGGGGCCTAGGCAAGTTAGTAAAATTAGCAGTATATCTTGTTATTCGGTTCAAAGAGCTAAACAATGTTCTTATGAGGGTAGGTGATGCTGGCTGACCGATTTCTTTATGGCCAATAGCTGAAAATACCAAAAGTCTAGGGATCTCTGACTCTGATCTAACTGTTTAGCCCATGTGCACACAAGGCACAATTCAGGTACAAAATTGCAATTCTATTTATACCGAATATGGAGTGTGTATCGTTTATTACACGAAAGGCAATTTACTTGGGCCTACTCATGTTTCCTTAGCAATTCATAGTATTTGTTCGTATGCATGATTTATTTTCAAAGATTGTCAGTGTTTGAGTTAATTCAACTATCTTGAGTGAACAAAGTTTCCGTATTGTTTCGTTTTTTTTATTTTTTTTTAATAATTTATTAATATTTTTAATAATATACGTTTTGAAGCACCAAGTATTATTCAGTGTAAAGCTCAGTATTATTTCACGCAAACACTTCTGTGAGAGAGTGATACTTGCTCGAAACATCCCTACTCAAATAAGGTTTTCGACACTTTATGGGTGGAGCAGTACTTATTGTAAACGTTGTTACTCAAAATAGACAGTTATTTTTAACGTTTTGTCTTCACCTGTCGTGTGTACTAGTTTTTGTTTTCTGTGCTGGCTTTACCTAGACGAATTGTGCGCTTTATAGAATATATCTAACACCAGAATGCACAACTGTGGACCAAAAATCTTCGTTCTAAGATCACCCCCAAACATCCTAAACACACGCACGCAGTGTAGGTGTAAGAAATAAATAGTGTTGAGAAAACACCAATAACAAATAAGTCAACGTCAAAAACGTATGGCTTAACATGTAAGTACTTATTAATATCAATATCAATATTCAATATCAGTTGGGCTTTTAAATATTTTCACTGGCTTGCTTATCAACAACTGAATTTTGTTATTAACTCGTACATTCTCTGATGGGAAACGTAACAAAACTACATCGGAATTCATTATTTACATCCTGGTAGTTTGATCCAAGAATTTTACCTCTTGGTCGTATTTTGTTTATTATTGCTTTTTTACTTAAAGTTAAGTTGTATAAAGAAAATGAACGTGTAAAGTAGAACATTATTAAACTTTAACCACCGTACCCCGTTTTAGAATAAACAGAAGATACAAAGATATTAAGCTATAACAACCATAAACTCTGTTAGAATAAACAGAATATACGACAACATTAAGTTATTACAACCGTACTCTGTGTTACAATAAACAGAAAATACGGCAACATTAAGTTATTACAACCGTACTCTGTGTTACAATAAACAGAAAATACGACAACATTAAGTTATTACAACCGTACTCTGTGTTACAATAAACAGAAAATGCAACAATATTAAGCTATAACAACTGTGCCCTCTGTTAGAATAAACAGAAAATACAACGTTAAGTTATAACAACCGTACGCCTTGTTGAAATAAACAGAAGATAGAGCAATATGAACTGACGTATGATATTATCTTTCAAAAAATCTAAACTTTTGGACTCAAAACTTGATACTGTTCAGTTTCCTGTTAGTTTTAACACTTGCTACAATTTTCATAACTTAATGTTGTTCCACATTTAGCTTATTCAAGTACGAGTACAGCTTTTATATTTTAAAATAAACAGAAGATATAATAATGTTAATGTGTTATATCGATATATATTGTTCTACTTTATCTTTATTTTTAACATGGAGTACGGTTTTATATTTTATTTTAATACTTTCTATTTATTCTAACACAGTTTTTATACTTTAAATTGTTGCGCTTTTTTTGACACGAAGTACTGTTTTTATAAAGTAGTGTTGCACATGTATTTATAAATTCACTTTTTCCGTCTTAATCCTATTATAGTAATTTTACACGCATATTTATTACAGTCATTACGTCTTTATACATTTCAATTTCATCTATATTAGACACTTATATTGCTTTTATTCTCCATTCGTTAGATACTTATATTGGTTTTATTCTCCATTCGTTAGATACTTGTATTGGTTTTATTCTCCATTCGTTAGGCCCCCCAGTGGCACAGCGGTATGTCTGAGGACTTACAATGCTAGAATCCGGGTTTCGATACCTGTGATGGACAAAGCACAGATAGCGCATTGCGTAGCCATGAGCTTAATTACAAACAAACCATTCGTTAGATACTTGTATTGGTTTTATTCTCCATTCGTTAGATAGTTATATTACTTTTATTCTCTATTCGTTAGATACTTGTATTGGTTTTATTCTACATTCGTTAGATACTTGTATTGGTTTTATTCTCTATTCGTTAGATACTTGTATTGGTTTTATTCTCCATTCGTTAGATACTTATATTGCTTTTATTCTCTATTCGTTAGATACTTGTATTCGTTTTATTCTCTATTCGTTAGATACTTGTATTGGTTTTATTCTCCATTCGTTAGGTACTTGTATTGGTTTTATTCTCCATTCGTTAGATACTTATATTGCTTTTATTCTCTATTCGTTAGATACTTATATTGCTTTTATTCTCTATTCGTTAGATACTTGTATTGGTTTTATTCTCTATTCGTTAGATACTTGTATTGGTTTTATTCTCTATTCGTTAGATACTTGTATTGGTTTTATTCTACATTCGTTAGATACTTATATTGCTTTTATTCTCTATTCGTTAGATACTTGTATTGGTTTTATTCTACATTCTTTAGATACTTATATTGCTTTTATTCTACATTCTTGTATTGACTGAATGAAGAATTTAAGTTAGAAAATGCGTACCAAAGTCATGATGTAAAAAAGTTTAATGGAATAAATGGCACACATTTTTTTTGCGAATATAGTTGTATTCAGCATAGCGTTCAATATAAAGAATGGCTAAGGCATTCCTTCCTGCAATGGAGAAATAATAATAAAAAAACGACTATTTCTGCAGTATGTTCCCCTTTGTTTCCCCACGAATGAAAAATTTAATGGAAGTACGTATCGATCATTGGTGACGTATTGGCTGCTTTAAGCTCTTTATGTTTGTGACTTTCATTGTTATGATGTGAGAGTTTATTGGTTCATTAGTTTGTTGTGAGTAATATCTGAGCCAAGGCTGTAAAACTAAGGAAAAATTTTAAATATCTTGTCTACGAATTTACATAGTTTGCTTTAGTGACGAAGGAAATTCGTTTTGCGTTAATATGTTATCTAACAACTACTGAAAATATATCGTTTGTTTGTTGAATTTCGCGCAAAACTACTCGAGGGCTATCTGCGCTAGCCATCCCTAATCAAGAATTAACAGTCTAGAGGGATGGCAGCTAATCAACACCATCCATCACCAACTCTTGAAGTACTTTTTTTCACCGACGAATAGTGGAATTGACAATCCTATTATAACAACCTCAAGGTTGAAAAAGTGAGCATGTTCACTGACAGGATTCGAACCCGCGATCGTCAGATTGCGAGACGAGTGCTCTAACCACCAGGCCACGCCAAGCCCGACGTTTATCGAAGAAAATAAATCAAATTAAGGGACTTCAATTATGGGATAACTATTTGTTTATGACATCTCTTGTGGAGAAGTTTGGGTGAAAATATATCAGTACTGAACTATTTTGTTGTTGTCGATCCCATTAAAATAATGTTCAAAGCTTGACATTTTCACGGTTTCACATACGTTTACCTGGAAATCCACTTATTTTTTGCGTATTTGATTATTCTTGTGGTGGGTTTTTTTAAGGACAGTATCTGGACTACATTTCGGTCCTGGTGATGATCTCAGCAAATAGATCAATACGTTATTTACTCCTATATTTCAGGCAAATGCAATTTACGAAAACCTTCGAATCAAGTTGATAATTTTTGTTCATGTTTTAATACTAACTGTTTTTTGTCACTTATTACAAGAGTAAAAGAAGTCAGTTTGTAGTTTCAGTTTATACAATGATCCTCAAAAACGTGTATCTTGCAAGAGGCTTGATATTGTGGAGTGACTCATACGTGTATCGTTCAAGAGGCTTCAGACTATTAAGTGACTCATACGTGTATCGTTCAAGAGGCTTGAGACTATTAAGTGACTCATACGTGAATCTTGCAAGAGGCTTGAGACTATTAAAGACTCATACGTGTATCTTGCAAGAGGCTTTAGACTATTAAGTGAATCATACATGTATATTGCAAGAGGCTTGATATTGTGGAGTGACTCATACGTGTATCTTTCAAGAGGCTTGAGACTATTAAGTGACTCATACGTGTATCTTTCAAGAGGCTTGAGACTATTAAGTGACTCATACGTGTATCTTGCAAGAGGCTTCAGACTATTAAGTGACTCATACGTGTTTCTTTTCAGAGGCTAGGGACTGTGGAGTGACCAAACTTGTATCCGAAAAAGGCTTGATATTGTTGAGTGACCCTTCTAAGTGACTCTTGCAAGAGGCTTGGGACTGCTTAATGTCCTTTTGCAAGTTAAATTATCATAACATGTGTCTTGTAAGAAACTTGAGACCAATGACTCGCATTATTTTTGCTTCAAATAATAAGTACAACCGATTTTATATTTGTTTTTAAAAATTAATCGATAATTTCAACAATGTATTCAATGTTTATACAACGATCTAACGATGAAAAAACACTGGTTGTTTTCATTTGTAATCCATAAGGGGGTTAATGTTAAAAAAGAATTAAACATTTTAATTCACTCTCTGTCCCCCCCCCCCGTAACTCAACAGTAAGCTTAACGCCTTATGAAAGCTACAATTGAGAGTTCTATCCATGCGGTAGGTACAACAGATGTAGGCTATTTTACCATTTTGTGCTTAACAAAAAAAAATAAAAATAAAAAAACTCAATCGCTTAAGGTCGTGGCTTAAGAAGGAACTGTTAAATGTACAGTTAGTTTACCTAGTCTTAATGGTTGTGACCTGTGTAGAGATCGTTAACCCATTGACTGACGTATAGAGTACAGTCCGCCTCCGGTAGTTGAATGCAAGTGTACCGTATACAGTGTACGGCTGATATATTTAATATTTATAGCAGCCGCAGTCGATGGGTTAATAGCACAATTAAGACATTCAGTCTTAAAGGTCGTGGGTTATGTAGGGGTTGTTAAAAGCACAATCACGACATTCAGTCTTACTGGCTATTACTTAAGCATAGACTATTAAAAGCACAGTCAGCACATTCATTTTTTTAATGGTTGTAACTTAAGCAAGAACTGTTAAAAACACAGTCAGCACATCCATTTCTAATGGTTGTAACTTAAGCGTAGACTATTAAAAACACAGTCAGCACATCCATTTTTAATGGTTGTAACTTAAGCAAGGACTATTAAAAACACAGTCAGCACATCCATTTTTCATGGCCGTGACTTAAGCAAGGACTGTTAAAAACAGTCAACACATCCAGCCCTAATCAAATATTTAGATCATATGCTGGGTCTAACACGTTATAAATCATAATGTTATGTTTTTTGTGTGTGATATTTGTTGGTTGGACTGAAAGATAGAAGCGTGGTTATTATTTATACCCCAAATTTAATAAAATATTTTTAAATCATTCAAAGAACTTTCAGATATATCATATCTCAATAATTTCTTTTTCTATAAAAAGTATTACATTTAAGGTTGTCAAGAACTTATGTCTAAATTGTAGGAATGCCAATGCTTGTAGGTCAGACTTGTGAGTAATATTTCTTATTAACACGATGAAACTATTACTATAGTATATGGTGACAAATATTATGCATATATATATATTTTCAAGCTCAGTTACCATATCATCATCATCATCATCATCATGGAGACAAAAATTATAGTCAGTAACATCAAGGACATAAAAGATTATCATTAGTACCATACAGAAAATGAAGATTATTACCAGTTGCTTCAAGGACGTAAAAAAAACATTTTCACCATCACTATATCAAAGATAAAAAGTATACTTAGTAGTATCAAGAAGATAGAAATCATAACCAGAAAAAAAAAAACATTTACACAGGCCTGCAATAGTTTTCTTGTCTTGAAATTTTTACATGTTCTACAGTGATTCCTGTACGCTAAATCCGAAAATAATATCCGTTTTTCTCCATCTCGTACAGATTTTCCACAAAACGTCATAACGCAATACATAAAAGAAAGACTACAACACGTAGTTTTGAGACTAAAAGACGTAGATTTCACACAAAATATCAGGATGAATGAGGATGCATATTCGTTTGACATCAATGTTCTTCCCTTTTCTTCAGTTTGTTTATATTCTTATTAACACATATAATAATAAAAAATGTTCATTGTGATTTGTAAAAAATCATTACGTGATATAAAAAAAACATTATTTTCGAAATCTGCGTAGCTGCATTATGGAAAAACCGTAACTAAAACCAAAACAACTTTTACGAACTTTGAATTCGGAGGCCTCGAGGGAAAGGAGTGTACAAGAATGGTGAAGCGTAGTTTTTGTTTGAAATCTTTCTGACAGAACATTTAGAAGTATTAATAATGGTTGGAGACGGCTTGAATGAAGAAAAACTTTAATATAAGTTTAACATAACAGCAAATGTACAACGTTTCGACAAGTTTATGTCATCATCAGGTACCTCAAAGTGGGTTCCTCGTCATCGAACTTAGAAGTATTGAAACACGTTACTTTGCTACTGTAATGTTGAAAGTTATTTCATTAAATACTGGTTCAGAATAGGAACCAATGCAACACATCTCAAATTCGTGGCCTTTTCTTAACTGACAGATCCAAGTTTAAACTCGAAGCCCTAGTGACAGAAGAACAAAGCAAAGAAAGATGTGATAATTGGCAACTTTGTTAGTGACGTCGCTGTTCGTTCTTACAAACACACAGTCTTGGGCAGAGCAAACGGATGAAATCCATCATTCTGTACACTGGTCCTGTCAGGAACGTAAATTGCGATGATTGATTACATAAGAGTAAATGGTTCGTATTGGATGTCTCAGCCTAGCTTTCAACTAGTTCAAATAACTTAATCTAATCGTCGCCCACATCGCTAACTTAGTGTAAATTTTGAAATGATAAATTGTCAGCAATAACCAAAGCTATTTCTTCGATACTGTTTGGGTTGAATGTGATGTTGTTAAAATACACATTTTATTATTACTCTTTCTAATCCTTCAAATGGGCAATAATGCTTCTTTTAGGGGTTTCGCGCAGTGCTACAAAAGGGGTATTCGCGTATAGCCTCCCAGGTTTTGAGCCGATAGACTAGAGGGAAAGCTACAAAAGGGGTATTCGCGTATAGCTTCCCAGGTTTTGAGCCGATAGACTAGAGGGAAAGCAA
>NW_013668502.1:9865-13040 GCF_000517525.1 Limulus polyphemus | reverse complement strand
CCGATAGACTAGAGGGAAAGCAACAAAAGGGGTATTCGCGTATAGCTTCCCAGGTTTTGAGCCGATAAACTAGAGGGAAAGCAACAAAAGGGGTATTCGCGTATAGCTTCCCAGGTTTTGAGCCGATAGACTAGAGGGAAAGCAACAAAAGGGGTATTCGCGTATAGCTTCCCAGGTTTTGAGCCGATAGACTAGAGGGAAAGCTACAAAAGGGGTATTCGCGTATAGCTTCCCAGGTTTTGAGCCGATAGACTAGAGGGAAAGCAACTAGTCCACAGCACCCACCGCAAACTATTGGGCTACTCTTGTATGACTGGATAATGGGATTTGGCTGTTACTCGTATAGCACACCCACAGCCCCAAAGTGTGGAGGACATTTTTGTAGCAAAGGGACACGAACCATGAACTCTCGGATTTACAGTCCTCGCTCGATTCAAAATATCCATGATACGTGAAAATATATTTCCATGTGATTTTTAATTATATACATTATTAATAACACTAAAAATGTTAAGGAATAAACTTTAGAATGTTTGGTGATGAGTAAATAAATCGCAAAGAAAACATCAGACCGTCAAAATTGCCGCTTTATTGTATTACTCGAAAGTTAACTAAAGTTGAAAAGAATAAGCTGCAATATCTACAGCGCCGCGTAGCTGCATGAAATGCTCTTGAATATTGGAAGGGTGATTTTTATGAAAATCTTCTGTGATAAATTATTACGAGAAAACCTTGCTTACACCTATTAACATCGCTTAGTTTTATAACGAAAATAGTTTATAATAATTTCTTTTCTTCGTCGGTGTGGGTGGAAAGCACGAGACAAGAGCCCAGTGGGGCCCAATGGCTAGCATATCGGACTGTGGAGTCGAGATTCAGTGGTTCGTGCTCTGTTACTGCTGAAAACAAAACCCGCGTTTCGCACTTTTAGGCATTGGGTGCGTTATAAAAGTGGTGGTCAAATCCCACTATTCAGTTAGAATATCTCACAAGTTAGCAGTGGGTGGTGTTGACCAGATGCCTTCACTGTAATATATCACTTCAAAGTTAGGGACGGCTAGCCCTCGAGTAGCTTTGCGCGAAATTTAACAACACAATTAATAATTTCAAGTAAAGAAATAAATTACTTTTTCTATTACCACCTACCAAAGAACATTTTCATAATTTGGTAATTAAATCGGAATATTGCCAACATATCAGTCAAGATTTTTGATCTTTTGACTACTGTAATGGCAGTTTTAAAGTTTTTTTTATTAAGTTTTCATCGTGAAAAACGCGACATTAACACGTTATACACACAGCCGTACTTTAACGAGTTCTTTTAAGCTGGTCGTTTACTGAAGCCATTGCTGAAAAGAAATCTTATGATCCGATTACCGAAATGCATTGGAAAAACTTGAATGCTTCTTTTACATCTCTCTAGGGCATTTATTCACTACAAATTACCTTGAGCAACGTTCTTTACACCCTTGAGTGACTCGGTTACGAGCGTATTTATATTCATGGTGGTAGGTGGGAAATTGACTGTGTAACAGTTTCAACCGATCTTTGTGGTGAAAAACAAAAATACACTGGAAATGAGATCGTGTAGCAATGAATGACGGTAGGATTTTTTGTGATAATACGTTTTAGCTTATTTTCAACTGTTAAAAGAGAATACTGAACAAATCTATCTCGGTACTCTATCTCAAGTAGATTATATCAATTAGCAATAAACAAACCTTGCATGGTACTCCAGTGTGTGTGTGTTGGGGGGGGGGGTGTAATATCATATACGAATAAACAACCATGGGTAGGAGGATAAAATCAGCTAGCTCTAAATAAGCCTTTCTCGGTACTCTTTTAACTAGCCTTAAAACGTATTTTTTTTCCTTGGTGGTTTATTGTAAAAAAATATATCAAATGGAAAGTTTCTTCGTTACTCCTGGGTCTAGCATGGTCAGGTGTTAGGGCATTCTAGTCGCAATCTGAGGGTCGTAAGTTCGAATCCCCATCCTACCAAACCTGCTCGCCATTTTAGCCGTGGGGGCGTTATATTGTGACGGTCAATCCCATTATTCATCGATAAAAGAGTAGCCCAAGTTTTAACCACTTCAGTTACCTTTATCTAAGTATCATACATAAGTCTGGAGATATTGGTGTGAAATTATAAATTATTGTAGCATTGTAGCAAACATAAATGTTCTTGTTTATTTCAAATAGTAAGTTGTTTAGTAATTTTTTATTAAAATGACGTGTAATTTGTATTAGTATCTCCCCAAGTGATGTTGCAGGAGTTAATGTTTAACGATATGTTTAGTAAATGTTTATTAAAATGACGTGTAATTTGTATTAGTATCTCCCCAACTGATGTTGCAGGAGTTAATGTTTTACGATATGTTTAGTAAATTTTTATTAAAATGACGTGTAATATTTATTAGTATCTCCCCAACTGATGTTTCAGGAGTTAATGTTTTACGATATTTTCGCCGCAGAGATTAGGCGTCATTACGATAACGCGAACAAATTCAAACCAGTTTACTATTGATTTTTTAGCAGAACCCACCTTTGGTTTTCCTGGGGCCTCTATGTAGCACAAAATCCCCTTAATCTTTAACACACTGCCCACCCCACCCTCCATTAGATGAGGATGGTAAAAGCCCCAAACACTAAATTTCGGTCTTTTAAAGAAAAAAAAAGTTTATCAGATGACTAATATTCATGGCTACTGCACTTTCTATTCTATCATAGACATGTTATCTGTTGATTAATCCCCCACCTCCCTCTAAGCTCCTAAACTCTAAAATACAGTTTTGGATCCGGTTACCTATGATTACCTAAATTGTTGCAAATATAAAAAAAACTAAAAATCATAAATTTGTTCCGTATATCGCATGATGCATTTTAAGCATGCCTTCTACATAAGTGATATAAAAGATTTAAAAGTATTATAATTTGGACAATAATCCTTAACATATTGCTTGATTTAAAAGTATTATAATTTGGACAATAATCCTTAACATATTGCTTGATCTAAAAAAAAAAATCAACCTCGATCATGCGGATCCAGATCGCCGCCATTATGGTGAAATTTCAAAATAGGTAATAACTCCGGAAAGGATGATGATAGACGTGTAATTTCAAATCCTATGGGTAAAAAGCAATATGTTAAGGATTATTGTCCAAATTATAATAC
>NW_013668502.1:1159-9006 GCF_000517525.1 Limulus polyphemus | reverse complement strand
TTTTAAATCAAGCAATATGTTAAGGATTATTGTCCAAATTATAATACTTTTAAATCAAGCAATATGTTAAGGATTATTGTCCAAATTATAATACTTTTAAATCAAGCAATATGTTAAGGATTATTGTCCAAATTATAATACATTTGTATCTGATAACATACTGTTTTCATGGTATTTTCACCGCTTCATCGAGAGATATGATTCTGTTGAGAGCGGAATAATATTGATATTTATCCAGATGGATCTTTCATGTATATGATAGGACGTAAAAAAATGGCCTTATGTGAAACATCAATAAACAGTTCATTTGTGTTCAAAATTACAGCTTGATATAAGTCAAATTGAATTTTAAAGAATTTTCAAGTGTGGCAGCCTGTAAAATTTGGTCCAAAGCTGATCATTTGTGATCGAGTTATTCATGAAAACCTGGAAAAATTCCCTTTCTCCCCCATGTTATTTTTTTCAAAGTGATACAGAATTCTGATCAGGATCGTTCTTTTGGGGACATGTTATCTTTAACAAAAACTTAAAAAAAATGTGGCTTTAATATTTTTCGAGATACGCACGCAGACATGCACACGGACCTAAATGCAGGGTAATAACATTTTCTTTGAGATTTTAAACAAGACCGTCACCTCTTTACTTCTGCAGTTGCTTTTTCATTATTGCCCAGACAACATTTTTATGTTGTGAAGTTGGTAACTGTACTAGCCAATATTTATGTGCAGTTACAGTTAAAAAGATATAGAGAAAACTACTTTCAGAAATCGACACAGGCAATATTAAATTTCAGTTAGAACTAAAAGATAGTGAAAAGTGTTTTAAAAACTGTCCTAGGAAACATCTATGTTCGGTTACAGCTAAAAGATATTATAAAAAGTGTTTTACGAAACCGTTCTATAGTTATAATTTATGTTTAGTTATAGCTAAAAAATATAGTGAAAAACTGTGTTAAATAATTATGTTATAAATTTTGGATTCGGTTGCTCATGATTACTTAAGTTGTTGCAAACATAAATTTGTTCCGTATATTGCATGGTGCATTTTAAGCTTGCCATCCTAGGAAATATTTATGTTCGGTTACTGGGGCGATAGGGCATTTTCTTTTTAGTTTACACTCTTAACTTGGAAGGATTTTTTAACATGGGGCGATAGGGCATTTTCTACATATTGGGTTCTTTGTATCAAAAGTTGTAGTAACAAAAGATCGATTTTAAAGAAAAACACAAACATTGAAAATATTGCTGACGAATGTTTTGGTCTTGAACCCAATATGTAGTAATCTGTATTTTCAATACGCATTGTTTGACCTCACTAAGACACAACTTACCGAAAAACAACAGTAGAAATATCCAGCTTTAAAATCCGTTATAAAGTCGAGTTCTTTATTAGGCGCAATATGGTTGGTTTTCCAAACGAATGCTTGAGAGTGAACATTGAGAGCTATCGGTGGGATCTGGCCAATTTTTGTTCCTTTTAATTGTCAATTATAGATTGTTGAACATATTTGATGCTAGTCTACTGAAAATTCTAAAATTTCCATGTGTGTACGTGTGTGTTTAGTTGATCCACACAACAAATTCACAGTATCATAGCCATATTTTTGCGTTTTGGTTTTCATGCCCAGCTTATATCTTTGGCTACTTTCGTGCAGTAAACGGTTCTTTTACTTGCTCTTTGTTTTTTTCACGTCTTTTGGTAAGTTATGGGTCATACTTCAAAACTTAAAGAATTTGTTACAAAAATGAATAATATTTTTTTTTTCGCTTGAAGATCGCATAATTTTACAGAGGTCGAGTACGTTACGTTATACTAAAACGATTTTGAAGTTTCGCCACGTCGTTATAATATACACGCCTACTTTCGGTCATATTCTTTCTGACGACCGTGCATCTTGGCATAAGCCTGACATAGATAGCATAATAGTTAGGGCGCACGACACGCAGACTGCGAGGCGAGGATTCGAATCCCATTACTGAACAAGCTCGCCCTTTCAGTCGTTGGGAATTATAATATTACAGTCAATTCCACCTTTTGTTGGTAAAGAGTAGCCCGAGAGTTGTGGTGGATGATGTTGACTAGCTGCCTTCCTATGTGGTTTATCGCTTTCTGATTAGGAAGAGTTAACGCAGGTAACCCTCGAATAGCGATGCGCGAATTTCAACAAACAAACAAGCATTTTGGCAATAGTCCTGTAGCGTAGTTTCTATTGCAAAAGGATCTATCGTATAGATGTCAGGCTCAAAGCGGTTCCTCCTACTTGCAACTTTACATAATCCCTCAATTATACGGGAACGACAGGCTCCTGGGACATGTTCAACAGTTTGATCGCAGAAAAATCGGCACCTTTACAGATGTGTCTGTACTAACTTGAATACTCGTATCACTTCCCAGCTGCTTCAGGTATTCACTGGTTGAACTCATATATCGTGAAAGCAACTTGGTTACACACGAGAGTAGAGTCACATTTCCATACGGAGATCCTTCTTGATTATGTTGCCACTGACCACTATATTCGTAAATTCTCATCTGTTCCAAAACGTCGCATTTAGTTTACCATGACTGGGATACAACTTGTTGCTTTTTTTTACGTTCCTGGCATCCTATGTTAATTCATATTCTTTATTTCCCATGTCAGTAAATAAAAGAGATATCCCTTCTAGAAAATTTCAAATTCCCGATATAAACACATCTTTAAGATCTAAGCGCATGAATATTTTGCATTGGAAAGAGATGTTACATAACTTTCCCAAAAACGTTTAATTTTTGGTGAAATTACCTATGAAATTTCAAACAATATCCAAATATATTTCTTGTACATGATAAATATAAAGCACATAGATAAGTAACATTAGTAATATGTATTATAATCCACCTGACAAGGTAAGAATAAGTGCAAAAGCAGTATTAGAACAATTCCTGAAATATCATCAAAACTACATTTTTTGAAGGATGAGTACAGTAACACAGAGGTATATAGAGATAAGATAAATTAGAAAGTTCAGCCACTTAAAGTGCTGAAATAAAATTACTGGTTCATGAGAACATGCCGTTTAATTCCAGCAAAAAGAAATAATTTAGATTAGACGCAATTTTGAATAAAACATAAGCTCGGGATGAACTTAAACATGTATAAATTACACATAAGAATAGACAGTTAATTTGAACGTAGATAACCTCACGTTTTGAAACAAAGAGTGTTATAGAAATAAATGGCCTAACGAAAACGGTACTTAGAATAATAGAATCTTATTAAATTCATATTCAGCTGTCGTTTTAGGTATAATTTAGAAACTGTGTTATAATTTTACTTCAATCTTATAAAACCGGGTCTCGGCTTAGTCTGCTTGTCCAAATTATGGCAAGTCTACTTTCAGCATATTCAGTTCTGGTATGCCCATTTCAAACTTATTTTTCCTGGGATCAATAGTTCTATATCAATCCAAGCCTTAAACTGCCCCAGATCTGATTACTCCTACTTCTGCATTCATATCGTTTGTCATGCAAACCCTTCATGTGATTTGTTTCCTCTGTAGTACTTTCTGCACGAGATCTGATTAGAAAGTTAATATGATCGATATGTATTGAAAGGAAATAAATAATGTAATCGGAAATTCAGCTACTTCTCTACCAAACCCATAATCAGCTCTAATTAACTCATTGCTATTGTTAAACTAAAAAAGCTAGTACGATAGTTATCAGTTAGTCTCCTAGTTGCTACCGAGACATCAAAGTAAGTATGCACCTTTTATTAGTAATAAATCTGTGATTGGTGGGATAACATGATACAACCATTATAAGAAACTTAGGACTCAACTAATGCACTTATTTTAGTTAAAACATGCGACTTAATGCACAAACATGTGTCCATGATGCACCCTTGTTGGTTTAAGGGGCATTCCAAGTATATAATCACATTGTTTTTTATTAATCAAGAATTAAGGGCATTCCAAGCCTCAGCTACAGAATGTGTGAGTATATAATGCACCTTGTTTTTTATTAATCAAGGATTAATGGCATTCCAAGCCTCAGCTACAGAATGTGTGGGTATATAATGCACCTTGTTTTTTATTAATCAAGGATTAATGGCATTCCAAGCCTCAGCTACAGAATGTGTGAGTATATAATGCACCTTGTTTTTTATTAATCAAGGATTAATGGCATTCCAAGCCTCAGCTACAGAATGTCTGGGTATATAATGCACCTTGTTTTTTATTAATCAAGGATTAAGGGTATTTCAAGCTTCAGGTACATAAGGGCAACTTTGTTAATAATGAAGGATTAAGGGCATCCAAAGCCTTAGATACACGTCACAATTCCACATAAGTATTTAAAAACATTTTATCTCAGTCTATCTCGCTGGTAGAAAAAGAAACAAACAAAAGCAAATTTCTCTTGATATATCACAATTTTAACAATTTCGAAATCAAGATTTTTTTTAATGGTGCATTCATTAAGAATACTCTTTCGTTGAAAAGTGATTTCCCGTTATTAGATCCCATCAAATCCCGTTATTAGATCCCATCATTTCCCGTTATTAGATCCCATTATTTCCCGTTATTTGATCCCATTATTTCCCGTTATTAGATCCCATTATTTCCCGTTATTAGATCCCATTATTTCCCGTTATTTGATCCCATCAAATCCCGTTATTAGATCCCATTATTTCCCGTTATTTGATCCCATTATTTTCCGTTATTAGATCCCATTATTTCCCGTTATTAGATCCCATTATTTCCCGTTATTAGATCCCATTATTTCCCGTTATTTGATCCCATTATTTCCCGTTATTAGATCCCATTATTTCCCGTTATTAGATCCCATTATTTCCCGTTATTAGATCCCATTATTTCCCGTTATTTGATCCCATCAAATCCCGTTATTAGATCCCATTATTTCCCGTTATTAGATCCCATCAAATCCCAACAAACTCATCCTTTATTACTCTTCTACTATAATTTTCCGGACAATGGTACGAAGCATGAAAAAATATCGAATAATTAGAAAAATTTAAAGTTAGCTTTTATCGTTGATTACTTATGTCAGTTCGGTCAGTTATAATTTGTTATAATTTAAATTGAGTTACATGTGACTTACATTAAGTTTAGTTTCGTGTGACTTAACACAAACTTAGTTTCATGTGAGTTAAATTAAGTTTAGTTATATGTGACTTAAACTAAGTTTAGTTACATGTGACTTAAATTAAGCTTAGTTACATGTGACTTAAATTAAGTTTAGTTACATGTGACTTAAATTAAGTTTAGTTACATGTGACTTAAATTACGTTCAGTAACATGTGACTTAAGTTAAGTTAGTTACATGTGACTTAAATTAAGTTTAGTTACATGTGACTTAAATTAAGTTTAGATACATGTGACTTAGATTAAGCTTAGTTACATCTGACTTGAATTAAGTTTAGTTACATGTGACTTAAATTAAGTTTAGTTACATGTGACTTAAATTAAGTTTAGATACATGTGACTTAGATTAAGCTTAGTTACATGTGACTTAAATTAAGTTTAGTTACATGTGACTTAAATTAAGTTTAGTTACATGTGACTTAAATTAAGCTTAGTTACATGTGACTTAGATTAAGTTTAGTTACATGTGACTTAAATTAAGCTTAGTTACATGTGACTTAGATTAAGCTTAGTTACATGTGATTTGACTTAAATTTAGTTACACGTGATTTAAATTAAGTTTAGTTACATGTGACTTAAATTAAATTTGCCCCCCACAGCGGTATGTCTGCGGACTTATAACGCTAGAAACCGGGTTTCGATACCCGTGGTAGGCAGAGTACAGATAGTCCATTGTGTAGCTTTGTGCTTAACTTCAAACAAACAAACAAACAAAATTAAATTTACTTTAAATGTTACTTAAATTGAATTTAGTTACATGTGTTAAATTAAGTTTAGTTTGATTCATGTATAGAAGTGATATGTGATACTGAGTGGTGATAGATAGATATAGACAGACAGACAGATTAAACCAACTTTCTGATCAGTGTAATATGCAAGGACTTCATATTAACATTTTTTAACTGGAACTAAAATAGTCCTAACAGTGCATTCATAATTGTACAATGCAGACTCAAAAAATGGAGTTTTCAAATATTTTAAAACGTATTTAGATTAAACAAACTGTTAGTTCGGAGCAGTATTATTATCTATTTCACTAATATGATGCTATCACTTTTTTCTTTACTTAAAGGAGTTTATATTACTAGTTTTATAATTATTGAAGTATATTTTTATAAGATTATTGGGGAGTAATATTCTGGTTTGTTATTTACATATATCTGTGAGATATTAGTATTTTGATTTCCTTTCCCCAAAACCCACGCATCGGGTATAACCTAATGGTTGTCGTATCGTGCTGCGTATTAATACTTCAGGATTCAAACCTGTGGTATGCCACTGAAAACGTTCCACATTTTGTGCTTTGGGTACGTTATAAATGTTTTTTAATTTTTTGTTTTGTTTTTGCATTTCACGCAAAACTGTGTCGCTAGCCGTCCTTAATTTAGCAGTAAAAGACTGGAGGGAAAGCAGCTAGTCTTTTATTACGGATAGTGGAATTGACCGTAACATAATAATGCCCCCACGGCTGAAAGGGCGAGCATGCTTGGTGGGACGGGGATTCGACCCCGCGACTCCCAGATTGCGAGTCAAGTGCCCTAACCACCTGGCCCGTTATAAAAGTAACACTCAACCCTACTACTCACTAAAAGTAGCCATATAGCGGCGGGTTCTGTTGATTAGTTGCCCTTCCTTTGGTAAGTAGTTCTAAATTACGGAAGCCTATATCTGAACGCTAGGGTCTCTGATCTGGCTCTTTAGTTCACGTGTCACATGATACCATTTATGTTGAAAATACCAAAAGAGCCACGAGTCTTCATATAGCCTTCTTATACTTTTTACTAGCATGAGAAGTATTCTTGGTGGTCAGTATCAGATATATTATCGACTTGCTCGTGAATCGTAGTAGCACGAATTCAAAAAGGCACATTATAACGGAAACATGCTGATTAAGTAAGAAATTTACATTATAAATAGGGATAACTCATGAGTTGCGTCTTATTTTGCAAATTCGTACCATCCAGTTTAGTTGGATAAGCAATTTCTTTGTGTGACACTTCAAATAAATTCACCTGAATAAGCAGTCTCTCGCTTTGTTCTTAATACTCTAGTGACGTAAGTTCCCAGAATCAATATCACATCCTTAGATTGATGAAGCGGAATGTCAAAACTAGGAACAATTATCTGATTTCACGAATGGATATGTTTAATTTCAAGAATATTTCAGTTAATGACACAACTCTTACATTGAATAACGAGTAATAAGGTTATTACTAACGTGTTAAAAAAACAGTTCAGATATCCCGTTTTTGGTTCATCGTCGCCTGTGATAGTAAAGACATTGTAAGGTTGATATTTGTAATATACTCCTAATTCTTGTTTTCTTGAATGGAACAAACCAGGAATGGCTTAAGGGTTTGCGTGCTGAATTTGTGAACCCGAGGAGTCACGGTTGGTTCCACACCTTAGGGCGTTATAAGATTCACACTCAAATCCCACTAATCGATCCGATAAGATTAGTTTGAAAACATTTCGGTTGGTGTTGTTGACTAACTGCTTTCCTTCTAGTTTGGGCCCGGCATGGCCAGGTGGTTAGGGCTCTCGACTCCCAATCTGCGGGGCGCGGGTTCGAATCCCCGTCACACCAAACATGCTCGCCCTTTCAGCCGTGGGGGCGTTATAACGTTACGGTCAATCCCACTATTCGTTGGTAAAAGAGCAGCCCAATAGTTGGCGGTAGATGGTGATGACTAGCTGCCTTCCCCC
>NW_013668502.1:0-1027 GCF_000517525.1 Limulus polyphemus | reverse complement strand
CAAAATTGTAAGGGCAGATATACATACAAGTAACTTCTAAGACATACAAATACTTGGAGTGGGGCGACGTTTCGGTCTACATTCTAATGAAATAATAAAATGTTTGTCCATTAAAAGTTAAGGGTAATGCATTACGTTATTTAGAAAAAATAGCGAAAAGAAAAACAAAAGAAAATTGTAAAGTTATTCTTATAACTTTCTTTGTTAACACACAGCCGCAGTAGCAAAGTGGTATGTCTACCGACTTACAACGCTAGAATCCGGGTTTCGAAACGTAGACTGCAAACCTGCACAGTCAATGCTGCACTGTACCCTGCAATTCTGACAACCAATGAGATTTCCATACTGTAGCAATGAAATACGTAATAGGCACTACGGTTTTAGTGCAGGATGGTTCCCCTTGGCAACCAGGTGAAACACGTCTTGCGGAAGCGTTTTCAAGACAGAATCATTTTACTCCTCTTCTCCTGTGAACGACAATCTCGTTTACCGGATTTAGCACTAGTCGGTTTCTAGTTAAAGGTGTACCTGAAGTTGTGGTAAACTTTACGCAGCTCCAGATCTTAAAGATGTCCACGACGTTGCTAGCATATTAGATGAGATGTGTGTTGTTGCTGTAATATTCAATATAACGAAGATATAATGCAACCTAGTTATATAATATTACAAGCGCCCTCTAACAGTAAGACAACGTTCGTTGCCGCATCAAAAAAAAACAACTTAATCAATTGTAATAATATTATAGTAATATAAAGATTTGTTGTGTTAAAATTTCCTCATGTCATATCGAGTAGTGTCAAATACATATTAGCAGTTAAACCAAATCATTGTCTTGATAACATAACCTTCGGAGAGCTGAGCGTGGCCAAGTCGTTAGGGTATCGGACTATCGATGAACTGAGTGTGGCCAAGTCGTTAGGGTATCGGACTATCGATGAAGACACAAATCATCTTCTTGATAACATAACCTTCAGAGAGCTGAGCGTGGCCAAGTCGTTAGGGTATCGGACTATCGATGAACTGAGTG
>NW_013668501.1:114078-152072 GCF_000517525.1 Limulus polyphemus | reverse complement strand
TGTATATATATTCTTTTGTACTGAACTGTACTAAATATGCTGGAAAGTCAACAATAACCACTTTGTTTGAAATAATTTAAATGTATGCAGGTTTAATACATCATACCAACATTTCTATAAAATTGTTGCAAATACGTAATATTTTGAGAATCATCCAAAGCCCTAAAAAGTTGTGTATCTTGTCCTACATTATAGCACATACTTTTAAAACTACTCAATGCTCTCATACAGCACATACTTTTAAAACTACTCAGTGTTCTCATCTTCCCATCCAACTGTCAAGAGTCAGGCATGATACAGATATCATTGATGTGGTTGAGTATTTGCTTTTATTTCTATGGCAATAACTGTTGCATACAATTAGTCAAGTATGTATACACTAACTTCTGCTGCAAGTTTTGTGGCTGGTAACAAATTTGATTTGCTGTGCACCATTTTACTCTCTTCCGAAGGGCAGACTTAGATGTGCATTTTGCATGATTGTGCATGTCACAATATTTAGGGTTTTTTTTTCTTATGTGTAATACATCTTTGGACTTGATTGATAAATACTTGGCCCTTATGTTTAATTTTTTTTCTAGTTTCTGCCTTATACAAATCTCTTTATCTTTGATAAGCTGTTGCTTTAAAAATCTTATGTTTTAAAACTTAAATTGTAACATAAAATATTCCCCACTTATTTCTAGATTCACTAATCTATTATCAGCAGGATTTCAACACATTATTGATATATATGCAAAAAAAAACAGTTATAAAAATATGATTTTCAACAGGACACACACGATTTCCATAACATACAAATTGTATTTTTTAAACTTCTATATGAATTAGTTTGTGTATGAAATACTTCCTTTCTTTATTCTCTTGTCACACTCTTAGTTCTCAATATAATTACAGGTTTATAATTTTTGTTCATGATTATTTTGTTGTTATCTTTCATGTGCATTATACTATTTCAGGAGATAGAAAGATTAGTTCTCAAAGGAATCTCAGGGAATGATTGTGTGGATATTGAGCTTGAGAGGGTGAGTGAAATTATCATCTTCTATTTTTAATGCTCTGTATTGGCCATAGCTCAAATACTTTTTGTATCTATTTGTATGATGAATAAACTACTCTTTCATGCTGCTAAAGAAGCAGTATGAAAAAGCAGTAAGCTATTTCAAAACAAAAACATGTAGCTGGGTTTCTTTGATCTTGTATATTATGGCTCATTATTTTACTTTTATTAGGAGTTAATGTTGAGTACTGAGTTTAGTGTTTTGTGTACAAGATTCTAGTGATATATGTTTAGGTTTGTTGTGTAAATATAAGCAAACGTGTAATAAATGGATATTATCTTTTACAGGAATTAGAACCTCCTCCAGATGGTCACCGAGCTCCCATCGCTGACCTCTTTAGGTCTACCACAGTGACATCCACACGTAATGTGGACACACAAACACCCTCTGGTAGAGGAGAAAGTTGCTCCAGCAGTGGTGCAACTAGTCGTAGTCAATCAGTCTCACCAACTGTGCCATTTTTAGGCCAGATGGACAGCTTTCAGTTTCCAAGCAGAGGTAAATCAAACAATGCTGGGCCTTGATGAGCATATTTCCATCTGTACATGTTGTGTGTGTGTGTGTGTGTGTATATATATTCACAGTCATAGAACAAACAGTGTTTATATATGTTAGTTCATCAACAGTAGTAGAACTGATGTGAATAATTCAATGTGTACAATATTAAAGGATAATTCTTTTCAAATTTTAATTCATAACACATACTGATGAGCACAGCTTTGTAAAAAGTGATACTCTGACCAAAGAATACTGGATATCAAGTAACATTACAGGGAATGCTGTCTAATGATAAGTATTTTTGTTGTCCTGGTTAATGATCAACATAAAATGCAAGTAATAAACTGGTAACAGAATGGTAAAGTTACCTGTTTGTAGATATCTGCTTTCTGCCTAATAGCTAGAGTTCTACACAGCATATTTGATCAAACTTCTATATTTATTTAAGTGGTCAAAAGTCATGGTCACAATTTCAAAAAATGTAAATTTGGTTTCTCTGCAGAAAAAACAAACAAAATACACACACAAATACTACTTATTGACACACTGAAACCAAAACAAACAAACAAAATACACACGCAAGTGCTATTAATCAACACATTGAAAACAAAACAAGCAAAGCTAATAGTTGGAATTAGTTCCTAGTTGGTTTGTTATCTAGGATTGTGTCTATTAACTTTTTCAGCACAGGCTTGATTCCTGGGACCGACCTTGTAACCATTTTGTGCTTGTTATAGTTTTTGTGCTATAGGTTTTAAATTAGTAAGCGAATGTTAACAAAATTGGGCAGATTATCAGTAAACTTTACAATGCTTTCATATGCAAAATATTATTATTTTTTATTAAGTCTTAAGGTTTGTAAAGCGATTTTTTTTTCTCATGTCTTTTTTTCCTTTTCACATGTTGCCTGTCTCTCATGCAAAGTAATATTCATTTTAAGATTAAAAATACTTTTATGCATAAGAAAATTTTGAAATTTCACATGCAAAATCTTTATAATGTCCAAATAGTTATCAAACATTTCTTAAAAAAAAACTTTATATTTTATCTGTTATTTTCAGTAATTAATCTTTAAGTCTAATTGTTAAGTTGACTTTTACTCTGTAGATCCCGGTACCAGAGCTTGGAGAAGATCGTTATTTTAAGTCTAATTGTTAAGTTGACTTTTACTCTGTAGATCCCGGTACCAGAGCTTGGAGAAGATCGCTACTTTAAGTCTAACTGTTAAGTTGACTTTTACTCTGTAGATCGCGGTACCAGAGCTTGGAGAAGATCGCTACTTTAAGTCTAATTGTTAAGTTGACTTTTACTCTGTAGATCGCGGTACCAGAGCTTGGAGAAGATCGCTACTTTAAGTCTAATTGTTAAGTTGACTTTTACTCTGTAGATCCCGGTACCAGAGCTTGGAGAAGATCGTTACTTTGAGTACGAGATTAAGAACCATATGGTTGGTTTTCTGAAGTTCCGCATGAGAGCCAAGGTTCGTGATCCTGTCTTAGGTTTGGAAGGTCATGGCGAGGATAAAGCTGCTGACAAAGCCTTGGAGATAGCTATGCAGGACTTGATTAACAATCTCCTCCAATTAATAGTAGACGAGATAGATAAAACAGAGGAAAAATAATGTGTATTATAATGATAAAAACATGGAATAGAATATATTCTTTAAACCGCATGTTCATTTCATACAAAAATAGTTATGTATTCTAAGTTTTAATGAGAAAAATTTGGAACATGAAAGAATGTGTCTCACTCTTTTTTGAATATTTTTTTTCTTTTTCATATCGTTGGATGAGAAAGGCATATTACATAGAAATATATAGATAATAGGGTGATAAAGTGTTATGCTGGAGGAAAATAAAACAAATTTCATATATAGTATTATTTTAAATATTCAATAAGCAAACACTATTGTTTTGTTTTAAGATACCATTAAATTTAAAAGTGATAGAAAAAGATAGATTATTACAACCACAACAGTTCTGCTTTAACAGGAGTTTCTCTACCACATTTACCTATAATCACTGAATTTGGCAGGTAATTGAATGGACCCAGCATAATACAAAGTAAACAATATTCTGCCATTGAAAGTTAGAGAAATTAAAAGCAGAACAAAAAGCTTGGTTAAAAACTCATAATGTTAATAGTCTATCTAACAGTTTCAATCCACTTATAGTTCTATATACATCTGAAATTTAAGGTGTTAAACTATACATTTCTGTGTGTGTACTTCATTGATAAGTGTTTAAACAAAATAAACAGTTTACAGAGCTATTAATTCAAAATATAAAAGAAAAAAATTTTAAAAAATTCTCTGTTATTACAATACGTTACACAGAGGGTAATAATTACATATGGTAACAATTTTGCATATCTTGGCCATCCTAGTGGCCTGTGACAACATAACTTAAAAGAGTTAAGACTCTTTTGTTGCATTGTAGTGATTAAGATTGACCTCTGTGCATTGCAAAAAAGCCCCCAGCAATGGGTTTTTACTGCAGAGCATCAGTCCATAACCAGGACTGCAATGCCTAGGTGTTCATCCTTGTTTTATTACATCATGAACATCCATTTGTACAACAGTAAATATATTCTTCAAATAAGTAAATTCTGGGATATAAGAAATGGCAAGCAAAAAATTGAGCTTGTGAATAATGAAGAAAAGCAAATATTGTAAGCAAACTTTCCACTATAAAGTCCTATGTATAATGAGATTAAAAAAAAAACAGGGTGATATCCCTTCTTACAATGTAAACTTCCAATAATATACAAAGAAATAATTTCTTTTATTCATTTTCATGTTTAAAGGAGTGAAGCTTTCATGAAGTAGAAAAGTAATTATAACTAATTTGAATAAACTTAATTTTTACACTCATTTGAATAAATTTCTGAATTTACTTGGTAGTTATTACAGACTTTATATTAAATATAAATGATATCATCAAGTAAAATACTGAAAAATCTTACTTACAAAGAAATCCGAAGTCACCACAAGCATATCTTTTAGTTTAATTTGTAAGAGTTTTGTGGAAATAAATTGTTACATATGTTGATACAAAATATTTAACAAAGGAAATTACACAAATTTATGGAATTAATTATGAGATACAAAATTATACTTTATAAAATGATGCTGCAGGCAGTTTCACATACTTAAGGTGAATATCAATCACTCTTCTTTTGAGATAACTTAGTGAGGCCAGGAGCAAAGGTACGGCTTGGGTGAGGGAGGTGTCAAACATCTTTTTAACTTCTTACAACCAGGGGGTGACCAGTGCTTTAAGGAATGAAAATCAGTACAGTTACATAAAGAAGCAATTTACATAAAACAAATAATAAGCTTAGGTTTCATGTAAAGTAAGATTCCAAAATGATGTAACTATGTTACACACCACCCCTAAACATCAAGTAATGGACCTCTCTAATAAATAATATCATTAACACGTGTATGCATTTATAGAGTTAAAAAACATATAATTTAAAAACTTCGAGTAAGGTTAGACCACACCAACAGACTCTTTAAACATGTTATAGTATATCTTTAAAATCCAAGTGATGTGTAGTTGATTTCACATGATTAACAAACATATACAGTGGTACATGAAAACCTTTAAAAGCCATGGCCCAGAAATATTTGTCCCTTCCCAGCTCTATTAATGATACATGATTAAAATAACATGCTGAATTATACCACAAATAAATCCCTTTTTATTTCCATGCAATATTTTGGCAGGGAGTAGATGAGAGAGAGTATAGTGGGCTTCTAGTTGTTGACTTGTACAGGATTTTAAGAATTACTATTTCCATATCTTGTTCAAAGGTGGGCATTTCACTAGTTTTAACCGGGTATCACATGAGCTTCTGGGTCCCAAAAATGTTTGATGTATATAAGTGGTCTTTCCATGCTTTAGGCTAAGGTTGGGTCAGGCAAGCCCCTTGGAAGGCTGCCCCAGCTACGTGTACACCACTGAAGGTATTATCATCAGAGAAATACAAAATTCAGGTAATTGGCTCCTGTAAGTACTTTAAAAGATAACTGCAACTTTGTTCCCGATGAAAAGGAGACCACTCTCTGACAACTATTGAGTTTCTACCTTAACGTAAAACATCAACCAAGATACAAGATATTAATAACACGGAATACTGATACATGAAAACTTGTATCTTGTAATTGTTTTGATTGTCTAAGTTCTTATATCTGAAAATATGTTAATGAGCTGACAACATAAATATTACATACCATAACTGCTTTATCACACCAGTTTAACTGTGGCTTTCCTGG
Organism: Limulus polyphemus; assembly: GCF_000517525.1. NCBI lineage: Eukaryota > Metazoa > Arthropoda > Merostomata > Xiphosura > Limulidae > Limulus > Limulus polyphemus. The sequence continues at coordinate 146,234 of NW_013668501.1, read as the reverse complement.
TGTTAAATTGTTCTTGTGTTCCTTAACTATTTCTAAAATGGCAGATTTGGCTTTCTGATATTCCTTAGACTTTGGGCTATAAACAGAAACATAATTGAATTAGAAGCTGGATCATTTAAAATACATTAAACAAACATCACTAAACAAGAATATCAGCGAAAAAAATTTATCTTTAAATTTTTTCTTTGAAAAAGCAAAAAAAAGTTTAGAATAAGAAACTCCAAGAACATGTGCTCATACATAAGCCTATCTTTAAGGTTGAAAAGTTGAATTAAATGGAATTAAATTAAGCACTTAACTCTACATAAATAAGCAGCAAATTTATCAAATGATTGTTAACTGGATCTACTCCATTTTGTTTTTTTCTGCAACATTATGTGATATAGTGTTAACATATTTTCTCATAGTCCACGATTGGCTCCTCCACCAATCAGAATCTTCCACCTAAGATGGAAGCCTATCCACATCAGGAGGTTGTAAATCATTCACTGCCATGAAGAAAGCCAAGGGGAGCATTGCAGACATGGAAAATGAAGTTTCCTCTCAAATATATTTCTAGCTAAAAAGACAAGAAGGAATTAGGTAACTGAGGAAAAGAAGCAGTTAAATTGTGCCACACTGACATCTCACAGAAACATGGCCATAAAATATAAGCCTAACATAAACATCGAGATCAACAAGTAAAGAATCTTACTAATGGAGCCTGATGTGCCTATCAGTATGAAAAGTGATTTGTCATAAGTTCTTATCAATCCTCACTCTTTTATGTTCTCTCACTGTGAAAGACAATTCATATTTTTTCAGCTATTACATTTTATCACTTTTTGGTGGGAAAAGTAATCATGGAAAGCCCTGCCCAAGTAAAACATTCTGTTGAATGCACAAGAAGGAAAACTGAGAAAATACCTTATTACTCTCCTAAGCTACCCCAAGTCTTAGCCAAAAAGGAAAATCTTGTGAAAGACTGTAAGTTAACACACACATGCAAAACAAGAGTCATAGTAAGTATCAAATGCATACAAATCTGAACAACAACATCCATGAGCCAGAAGCAACATGGATATATTCAAAGAAACAAAAGGCTGAAATGGAGGCAGAGTTAGATTCTAAAAAAAAACAAAACAAAGATGTTCCAGTTCTGAACAAAATTGAAAGATTAAGGAAGTGAAGAAATAAAATAATAATCAGAAGAAATGGTTTGCAAACTGATGTATGGATGAAGGTGTGAAAGAAACACCAATGGCAGAAAATTTTTCTTCCACATTCATCATTACATTCAAAAGTATCAAACGTAAATAGAGACTAAAGCAGGGAAGCTTGTGAATTAACCATGTGGCAAGTGAATCAAGTAATTAATGACCCAATCAACAGATGACTCAACGAAAGATCTAAATATGAAGAAATCACTTTGTGGAAAGTTCCTGCAGAATGTAAGACAATCAATCATCAAGATCGAACTGGTGTATTTAAGTGCTTTACACTCACAAAAAAAAAACCTATCATTCTATAGGTATTTAATGAACTTGTAGCATTTTGGCACAATTTAATTCTTCGTATTGTTAGCCAACACTGGGCAGCTTGTACATAATTGAATAAATAGAGTTGTTTAAACATTTATTTAACAACAAGTAAAAGCTTGGAATGGTCTATTCTTTCATTGGGGTGTAATCATGGACACAACCACCAATGAAATATCAGACCAAACCAAGCCTTTATAGTAGGGAGGTATGGAAAATATTGGTGGTTGTGTCCAGGGTCACTGATGAGGAGTGGAATTCTCTGAAACTAGTCTGGCTCACAGACACACCCTCCCAATGAAAGAATTGACCATTCCAAGCTTTTACTTGTTGTTAAACAAATGTTTAAACAACTCTATTTATTCAATCATCAAGATGTTTCATGAGCTCATGAATTCAACATTCCTAAAAGGCAAATAAAAAAATAAAAGCTGTCAATGAAATGTCAATGACCAAAAGCAAATACTAGCAGAGTTGGAACCTCCCTGTGACATATTTAGACAACAATGGTGGAATTGTAAGAATAAACCAAAACCACCTGACTATGAATAAGTCTTGGAAATGAAAACATAATCTCTGCATAACACAAAAGGCTGAAAATAAACTCAGTCCCTGAACAAACTGCAGGCAGTGTGAAAACAAATGTAAATAGATGAGCCCTACAGAGCAAAAACAAAAGTGGCATGAAAATATACATCCATCTCTACAGAATTCAACACAGCAGGAGAGTGAAATACCACTGCATCTGAAATATATCTGAATCCAACAAAGCTATTTTCTAAATGATATAGAACCTAATAAGTACATAGAGAATGAGAAACTAGGAAAGATGCAACAAATTTACTCTAAATAAGGAAGAAATAATATTTCCAAGGTAGGAAGAAAATATCAAGGTGGAAATGAAATGTTTAAAATTTAATTAACAACTCCACTTGATGCATGAGTGAGAGTCAGATGAGTTAAGTGTAATGAGATATCTCCTGACTTGGCAAAGTCCAGCCAGTCAACCACATAGAAGTGAAAACCTGTAAGATGGTTGAAGACAAACAGTATAAAAAAAAAATCACCCTGGTGGTCAGATACTGAAAACTGCTCTTTTTTTTCCCTACAGGGAAAGACTTAATCAAAATGCATTTTCTTACTGAAGGCATGGTCAATTTTTTTTTTCAGAGAAAGTAGTTTGAAATGACAAAATACATCCTCTCCATTTACAAGATTTTGATAAGTGGATTATGGCAAATGTTATTTGACTCAATATTGCCTAAACGTGAACTTTATCTAGCCAAATGGAAAGACGCATTTCAAAATTTCTGTGGAAGGTGTGTGTGCATAACAGTGAACTTGTAGTTTTATCCAAGATTTAAATAACATTATTTTTTATTTGATTTTTATTTTAACTCAAAGGAAGGAAGGAGCAGTTGCACTAGACTCATTATTACAGCAATTATATTATGAGTCACTTGACTCGCTATTCACCAAGATGACAAATGTATGTTTTGTATGTAGTATTTGTTTTTTTAAGTTTATATTGTGAAAGTTCAGTAAAATGAGGAAACTAAGTATTTTGGATAATATTTAATACAATGTTACATAAATATGCATGCAATGATTATTAGCATCAAAGTAGTTATATATTTCTTTGTTTGTCTTTGGGCAAAGCCACATTGGATTATCTGCTATGTCCACCATATGGAATCAAACCACAAATTCCAGTGTTATAAGTCTGTAAACTTATCACTGTCCCACCAGGGATGTAGTTATATAATGAAATTAAAATATTCTCAACTTACCCAATCTGAGTTTAGCATGTCTTAAAACTCTCATATACAATTTTCATGCTTTCTGCCATAAGTGAACAACTCATGCCATTTTTGTCACATGTATCTGGTTCACTAATCTAATACGAATCAAGGAATCCAATAATTGTATTTCAAGTTCATGACAAGATCTTTCACAGTAATCTTAGATTAAAAGGAAGCTGATGGAACATATCAAATTTCTGTACACACAAGGTAAATACAGATTTAGGATAGGGGTGGTTTTTGCAAAGTGGTTGATAAAGTCATATTTTCCTGTCAGATCCTGAGCTACTCATACAATACTATTCATGTTTACCTCTTGTGCAGCATAGCTAAAGTTCTTAAAGGCAGAAATAAAGTGTGTAAATGAGTCTACTAATGAAACAGGGCAGATTGGAAAGAATGTAGGATAGAACACAACCCATCCTTAAAAGAATCTTTAACACCAAAACATCTGGAGAAAAAGGAAAACAAACAAAAGAAGGTTTAGGTTCCCTATCAAGAATAAAAAAGCAAGTTTGTTAAAGAACAAATCACTTTGAACAGGAACAATAATTCTGCAAAAAAAAGAAGCACACAGTTCCAAAACAGAACCACATAAAAAGAGAAAAGAAAAGCTATGCACAAAATCTTCTTGATAAGAAGAAGCTAAATGCAATTCCTCACAGAAATCCCCATAATATTTTTGGAATGGGGACAATGACAAATAAAAAGCAACTATGGGCTGGAGGAATGATCATCAAAGATAAGAGTGCCCCCTAAAGTTAACTTATGTTAATAGAGATCCTACTTCACACGTAGATAAAGGAGATATTTCTTATTAGTACTAGAAAGTTTGTTAAATGATGCCACACAGTAGTACATTAAGAAATGTGGGAAAACCTCACTTGACAATCATTTGATGGATTAGCTACATATCTATTTAGAGGGATAAAAATGTATTTGAATACTTACCCTTGAATAACATTATATCTCATATAATAAAATTAGAATGTATCATTTAACCACAGTATATTTTTGTAAACAGCTACTTGTAACATTTTACATTACGTAAAATACCCTTACAGATGATACATGATAGCAAAAGTACATGTCAGGAAGGTGTGAAGTGAAGTTATGAGAGGTGCTATTGCATCCACCTCCAATCAACAAAGACCTAATATGTACATAACATGAGAACTTAAGGACTGATACCACCAAATTTCTTTTAAATAACCTTACTTCAATGTATACTTTTCTCCAGGATCTCTCCCAAGATGAAATATTTTTGGTTGTGTAGTGTAATTCATCTGCTGATGACTGGTGATTCCTTCAACTTTCTCACCAGGACAAAAATCAATACCCTGTTATAAATTAATAAATCAGGACTGAACAAGGAAGTCCTACCCTTAAAAAACATATTCAGGTTTGTTGAATTCAATATGTTATTAACTCTTTAAAAAAACTCTTAAAATTTTAAAAGTTAATAGTTACAAAATAAATATGATATCCTGTTAGAGGTAGAAAAATTAGTAAATAAGACATCATAAAACAGTCAAACATGTATACCCAAAAAGTTATTGCTAAGCTAACAAATCAGTTTACATGTATTTTTTGTGTAACTATATGCCGGATCCATTCACAATAATAAGAATATAATTACTTTAACTTATTACAATATAGTCAAGGGTAATACTCCACTTGAATAACCTTAAGATTCAAAGTACAGCTTGAAGATGCTTTTCATCAATCATTTAGTTTATCATCTCAACAAAAAACAAATTATTCATTTATGGAGAGTCAACAAGTTATTGATAAAACATCATGAAGTTAAAAACTTGTTAAAAACCAATGGAGACATTACAGCAGTAAGTCACGACCTGTGAAAATTTAAAAGTTCAGTGGTTAACATTCTTGTTAATAGTTAACAAATCAGTGGTGTCACTACGAGAGAAAGACAATGGCTTTTGAGCAGTGAGCAAATAACTGAAAACAGTACAAAATGAATCAATGCTCACATTTCAATTTGTGGCAAATGATTGGGATAACAATCATTACTTTTTTTCTGTATTAATATTTCAATGGAAGAAATAATAAAAAAATCAATGATTTATAATGACAAATGAAGTTTAGCATCACAGAAAGTCATTACAGTTAACAACCCAACTTCAGCATCACAAAACAAAATATGATGCTTTCCAAATAGCATTGTTAAACAATGAATGATGCTTCCTGAACAGCTAACAAATCAACTTCATTGCTACATGGCTATCATCATATTTTTAACAGTTACTAAATCAACTTCAGTACTACATAAAAAAAGGTGATACCTCCTTAGATGTTAGCAAATCAACTTCAGCACTACATGACAAAAGGTAATACTTTTCTTAACAGTTAATAACACTACAGCAACCTCATGTAATATTAAATTTATACAATAAGTTACAACTCTCATTAAAAACAGATTTTATTATTAATTGTCATACTGAAATCATATGTAATAAATAGTTCTATTTGATAGGATCATATACTGGTGATAGTAAAAATAAACCCAAGATCAACTTTCTTCTTCTACACACAAAATGAAAACAAATTTTAAAATTCTACAATTAATAAAGTGTTTTCAGAAAACTTTTTGTCACTGAAAAGTTGGTCATCTTAATCTTATTTTTTAATATTTTACTCCATGTGTTGTCACATATGTAAGAAAAAGTTTTTTAAATAAGAATGAAAGGATAATAATAAAGAAAATCTGTGAGGATGAAGAGTAAGACAAAGTCTCTGTTGTATTTAAATAATTTAAATATAAATTATTTATATCATAAGAAATTCTTTTTGCAAGAATAATACAAAAACTATTTGCTGTGTCTCAACAATATTCTGTTTAACTTTTTCTTGAGCCAAATGATAATCAAATGCAGATAAGAACAATTTCCTGTTGTATCTCAAGGATAAAATTATATTAACTATTTTTAGAAAATTTATAGTCAAGGTAAATAGTATGAAAAACAGACACCTATGTTTTAAAAAATATTATTCTAAACTAATTCTAAAATAAATGTTTCAAGAGAAAATTATCTGAAAATTTCTTACGAGTATAATTCTCTTTCTTTGAGGGAGAGTACAAAGAACAATTGTCTACTTTAATGTCAAGAAAATAATTTAAGCTGTTGTGTTTAAAGAATTAACTTATTTGCATTAAAAATTATTATGAATAAACTGCACAGAAAACGCTATCTGTTGTATTTAAATGATATAGTTCTTTACTATTTCTAAAATATGAAATTTATTAAGGAAGATTCATCATAAATATAATCACTGATATATCTCAAATTATAATTCCAACATGTAAGAAATCATCTATAAAGAACATTGGGTAAAAAATAATTGTTTAAACCTTAGGAATGTAATTCTTACCTGTTTTGTAAATTAGGAAGTTAAAAGTTATAATCTTCCTATACTGAAAATGTATTTCCGATAGGTACTTACCTCCTCTCACAAAATTAGCTATTCTCGTTCCGTGCTGCTCTCTATGTGCAAACATTTTCTTTATGCATGCCACAAGCCTTCTGCCCCCCTCTTATATTCCAACATGTCTCTCATGTAAATCATGATGTGTCATCGCTTACCCAGTAGTTGCATGATATGCTCATGGGTTGCATGTGACTCCCTCTACCAAACCTTCACTTTGAAGTTTGGCAGAAGGTGTTTGCACCAGAGAAGTAGGGAGGAAGGGTGAGAGAAGGTAAGTACCTATCAGAAATACATTTTCAGTAAAGGAAAATTATAACTTCCTATATAGTACTTACCTCCTCTCACAAGATTAAAAGAGTAGTTAGAATCCCACATTGAGAAGGAAGAAGGACCAGTGTGAGGGAATGAAAGAAGTACCCTCAAAAGCATCTGAGGGATACCCCTGACAATGAGAGAGATAGATCCAAAGATCAGGAAAGGGGAACTCTACCACTTGAGCCAGATATACTCTTCACCCATGTATGGAATGTCTAATACATAAGGTTGGAAATTGAGAGGTGTAGAGTGGTTAGAGCACGGCGGACAGTACTCGGTAAGTCAACTACATCCAAAACCTCCTCATGGGGTACCAATATCCATGCGAGGGTAGGATGAGGATCATACTGTCTTCAACACAAATCCAAGAATAATGGAATATGACCCATACTGATTTCTGGGTATGGCATGAGGATCATCGCTGATCTATCAATCTGGGAATCAATATCTGGTATCGAAAGGATGTCAATCGCATGGAATCATCTCATGTGAGGACTTATGGTGATTGGTTCACTCTAATCCAAAACCTCTTAGCGGGGTACTGAAATCCATACAAGGGTAGGATGAGATCTACCAATTGAATGGGTGAACTGCAATTTCGATGGCTCAACTTCAGTGTTTATGTAACTGGTATCAGAAGGCCATGTCAACCAGCAAGGTGATGGCTCAACTCCTCTGGAGGCCATATCTTATCTACACCAGCAGAATACCACTGTCCTACTCTCGACTGAATGGTTCTAGCCCTTTCTTTGTGGAACTTATTGAAGAGGGTGCCTCCATGGTCAACCACCCCAGTGGCTTGGAACTGGAAAGTGGTAAGGACTTCCATACTACACTTGAAGAAAGGAAGGTGACAATGCAGTGGAGAGTTTGTAGGCATGACATCACCAGAGACAGCGCAATGGGTGACCACAAAACCTTATTCCGGATCTGGTCTAGGGTAAAGATGGGATATAGAAGGAAGAGAAATAGGTAGAGTGATAAAGGGTACATGAAACAACAATGGCATACAAATCTGACCTTTGACATCCACAGGCTCAGAGAAGGAGGAAATATGTTTTAAGTGACAGATGAAACAAGGAAAATGAGGAAAGTGGTTCAAATGGAGGTAATGTAAGGGCATGGAGAACCACATTAATGTCCCAATCCGAAAAGGCTGGAAGGTTGATGTATCCAGAAGGAATACATGAGTATGGTAAGAATAGGGGAAAAAAAAACTTTATGGTATCAGGAAAAAATGGAAGGAATGGGATAGGGCTGCCTGATATCCAGAAAGCGAGGAGATAAAAAGGCCCATGATGAAAGAACCAAGTGAGAAATTCTGCCACATGAGCCACAGAAGGCTTTTCAGCAGGAAACTCCCTATTAGCAGACCAACAGAGGAAGAATTTCCACTTGCATTGATTCACTTTTATAGAAGATGGTCGTACGGAAGAGTTAATAATAAGAAGGCAACTCAATGTGTGAAACTGGATCGTTTTGCCAAGGGCTGAACAAAAGCTAGGCATGAAGATGCAGGACATGGAGATTGGGATGTAGATTGTGGGATCTATTGAGCTGGCCAATAGGAAGCAATCAGGAGGACAAGAGAAATCACCCGATGAAGCAATCGGATGGTAGGGTACATATAAAGATATTTGTGTGATCAATCCTGGCTGAAGGCATCGACCACTAAAGTCTGTGGATATGGTACAGGTGACCTAAAGAGGGGCAGCTTGGTATTGAGGCCCATGGCAAAGGCATCCAATTAGGGAAAACCCCACTGATGGCAAATATCCCTAAAAAAAGGTGGATATAATGCTGACTCTGCTGGATATATTTGATTGGGGTGCAACAGACAATCAGAGATTGAAAGCACCTGGCACTTGACATGCGATAAGGCAAATGTGATGTGCATGGGCCCAGTATAATAGATCCAACATCTGAAAACATATATCTCTGGACCAGGTGCCCCCTTGGTGTTTGATATGTGCCACCACTGTAGAATTGTCCAAATTAACCATCACCAGACAATGATGGGTGAGAAGAAAGAAGTGATACAATGCCAGATATACTGCTAGAAGTTCGAGAAATTTATATACAAGATGGTTTCGTCTGCAGACCAACAGCCTGAAGCTTCCTGGTTATTGACCCATGACCTCCATTCCTGAAGGGATGCATCCATGAAAGGATATAATCCGAAAGCTGGGGAGGAAGTGGCATGCCCATCAATGTATGGGCTTTGTCCAGTCTCTAATGCAGATCATTTCACAGGGATCTTGAGTAAGGTTCGATCATTCATGAAACTCCCATTCTAGGGATCTAATATGAGCATGACCTGGAGGGACCAGTGCAGTCATAGAGGATCACATCCTCAAAAGTGATAGAACCTCGCGAGCAGTAAGTGCCTGAGTCAAGAGGGCATGGTGAACTAAAAGTTTCATCCAAAGAAGATGTAAAGGAGAAGACAGAGTGCAACTGATATTCGTGTTGAAAAAGACCTCCAAATGGACTAGATATTGAGGGGGTCAAAGGACTGACTTGTCCAGTTTGATCAACCAACCCACCAGAGCCGTCACAGAAAGTAGTTGGTGAGTATGAGTGGCTGATTCCAGCTCAGAATGAGCTAGAAGGAGCCAGTTGTCCATGTAATAATGAAATTGCATCCCCAGAGTTTGGAGATGATGTGCAAAAGCTCAGACTATGCGATAAAACATTGGGAGCCAAGGCAAGTCCAAATGGGAGTGCCTTAAATTGGTAAACCACCCCGAGATAGACAAACCAAAATAAGGTTGAAACCAATGTGCTATAGGGATGTGAAGGTAAGTGTTGGAGATATCCATCTTTGTCATCCACAACCCTGGGGAAAATGCCCATCTCAGGTTGAGAAAAGACTCCATGGTAAACTTGAGGAGTATGATGAGGGATGGAGGCAATATAAATTGATGACCAGCCACCAATCCTGAAAAAAAAATGACAGGAATAAAAAACCCTGAAGGATGGTGAACAAGTTTGATTGCCTGCTGCAAAAGCAATTCTTGAACTGCTTCTGACAAATGCTGGTAGGTCATGGGATCTCAAGGAGGAGGAGGAGGGAAGAAAATGGGGCAAGGATAAATGGGAGGTGGGGAAAGAAACTGGATATTGAATCCTTCTGAAAGAACCCATATTACCCATTGATCATCTACAAAAGTATGCCAGTGAGGAATAAACTTTAATAGCCTTGCTCCCACAGGATAGTCACAGGTTCTGTTGGCAATAAGGGTTGTGTTGTCGAAGAAATCAACGAGAAGAAGTACCCCGATTAGAAGGAACTGACAAGGGTTGGGAGGATGAAGAATGGGAAATGGGAATAGGCAGTATATGAGGCTCTGACTGAGACAAAAGGGCTACAAAAGTCATAAGGGTTGATTGCTGGCAGACCGATGTCACCCGAGGCTCGATAGTTTCTGGGACTGTACCAAAGACATAACATCTCAGAAAAGGTGCAAGACATAAATCCCCGAGATAGGTTGAAAGTAAATTGACCCAAGCCAAAACTGCATCCCGACCTATAAGGTCCCAACAACAAAGAAACCATGTATATAACGACAGAGCCAAAGAAGAAATGTGGGATAAAGTGGATGAGAGAAGTATAAGGGTATCTGCAGAAAACCCCTCAGTATCTCAGTGGAGAGCCTCTGAGAGGAGATATATGGAAGAAAGGCAGCACTGAACGAGAATAGCTAATCTTGTGAGAGAGAGGTAAGTACAGTATCGGAATAGGAAGAAAAAGCAGAAGCTCATCTAAAACTGTAAATCATATAGTTTTTATATTAATTTGATGAAACATAATATATCAAACCAGAAATGTAGCTGTTTGGTTTTAAAATCAAGTGGTTTTTCAAAAACATATTGAGTGACATTCTGTATAATTTCATAAGTGATATAATAAATAAAAAGTGATAATAAAAATTTTATTCAAAATAATAATACTTTCACGAAAAAAAATATAATATCAAAATTACAAAACAGATCATCTTAGAAAATACTAATGGAGAGATGAATTTAAAACCACATTCTATTCTGCACTCATTCAATACTTTATCAAAACATAATAATGAATTATTTAATCATAAAATGTTCAAATGTCAGACATTATGAGTCTTTCAGGATTAGTTTATGTTTTACTTTGGGTATACAAGACGTCGTGCTACAATATAAACCAACAGAATCAAATTGGTCTTAAGTTATACATTCAAACAACACCATTTTTATTTACTTGCAACAAATTATTTTGAAACTTATTTTTATAGCCTTTCCAGTATGGCTTTTGTATTCTTAAAATAGAAATGATATAAATATGTATAAATGACCTAAGATATGAAAGAAATGCCTTATGCATTTTTGGGTATTGTTCTTCACACAGTTTCTAAAGCTTGCATATGGGACGTATGCATCCCAGCAGCTATTTATGGATACAGGATACACACTAACACACATTCCGAGGTGAAAGTAGTGCAAGAACATCTAATAATCAAAGTTTTATTTGTCTGCCAAACCTGCATTAATGTGTACTGGTACATATAAAATCCAACAATACTCTACCATACCTCTTGAAACAAAGATGACTTACAAGTTCAATCTCTAAAATTTGGCAGTGGACTTGCAAACCCACGTGTTTAAGTAAAACAACAATAAACTATCCAAGAAGTACATTCCCACTGTCTTTACAACCTTTTCTGTTTTTCTTGACTACATTGGGACCATTTATTGTGTCTTAAGAAGTGATTAAAAAGATTGGATATATGAACAAAGAAATCTGTTTACTACTGAACATGAAAACTGGATAAAAGAAATTTAAGAAGCCATACTTTTACAGCTAAGAAGGACCAATGAATAGATGAAAACAAGTCTAAATAAAGCTTCAAAAAGTATATAGTAGGGTAGGAGAAGCAGTCAGATCTATCGAGAATCCCCAAAAAGCAACAGAAACAGCTCAAGTTTCTAACCAACCCTATTACATAAAAGTAACTTGCAAGTCTAGAATGAGATGATAAGCTTTAAAGCACATGAGTATTTCCAACTGGATTTAAGGATAATGGTCGGTATAAATGAACACTAAAAGTTAAGACAAGAAGTGTTATGAGGAAATAACCAACTACCAAGACTGTATTCTGCACTATATAATCTGATCTGTCTATTTTGACAGGTTGTACGTTGTCACTAGATCAAAGTAGACAGAGGAGTAGGATTGTAGAAGAACATGGAATATCTGATACTATAGGAGATCCACCAGAAAGAATATGGAGTGGGGAACAAGACTACATCACACTTAGTAAACCTTGTTAATAGTGCTGTAAGTTTATAGCCCACATTATATCTAATGATGATGGTACATATATTTAACCCATATCATATTTAGAAAGTGAAATCACAAATACAAATAACATGTAACAAAACAGTAACCACTCTGACCTGTTTCAACTCCTCCCATGAATTGCTCCAGCACCAAAAATGAGCCTTGTAAAACCCTAATCTAACTGCCATTAACTCATTACCTCTGTAGTAGAAGACAGGCCTGTGAATAAACAGGATTTGAAGTTAATTTATCAAATAAAAGACACAACTGTGAACAGTGGGTGGTTATGTACCTTTCAGTAAAAAACAGATGTGAAAATTGAAACTGTTAAATGAATGTTACATGTTTTGAGTACGAAACAAAAACCCTTAAATATTCAGGATGTTAGCTGGGAACAATAGGAACAATAATTCTTACTTTTACTGGTACAAAATTTAGCCAATGGAAAACAAAATGTGATGTTACACTATTAAAGATAGGGTACTTATGTAAAAAGATTAATTGAAGTTAATTTGGCATTAGAAAAAAAATTGCTTCCATGTCAATAAGAAATGTGATTGTAAATAGATTTTTACTAAGCTTTCAGAAGAGAAACTTGTGAAAAACGTTTGTCAACTTTTGTTTAGATTAAGTTTATATTTAAAAAACATGCATATCTTGTAGTGTTAGATATGTATTGCGAAACTCCCGCCTATTCTCCAAAGATGTGGAAGATTCTCGAGAGTAGGAATCAACAATATATCTATATACATAAATGTTTAAATATAGCTCAGTATTGTTATGTAATCTGAATTTTCTAGAAAATCTTCCCATGCCAAAGGGAGTGTCTATTAGTAGTTCATATAATCAGTGAGTTATAAACTTTGAAAGCTATTACTGTGATTTTTTATAACGCTTATCAATCAGAAAACTTAAGATAGTTGACCAGGAATATTTATAAATTTTGAACGTTACAAATAATTTAACTTCAGTGGATTCTCATCAGACATTAGCATTTTTATGAAAACATATAAATTCATCATGGAGAGCTCAGCGTTTGTGGCCAAGGACAAAGCTAGCTAGTTTCCAGAGAATCGTACTTACATCAACTTGTAATTAACTTGCTCATGGCAAACCCTCAATAAGATATCAAGGGAGTTTTGTTTATAAATCTTTGTTTGCAGTAACTATTGGTAATAATTGTTATTGTAAATTGTACTGTTGTGTGTGTATTAAAACGTATTTGTGTTAAAAAAGAAAAATGTGTATCAATCTTGTTGGCAAATATCGTTAATTGACTAATATATCAGCATATATTTAAATACTAAATCAAAGTACGATTTAACTACTAAATTTAAATTATTAGTTAACTCGGCTTCGGACTATTTGAAATTCTAATACATAACAATCATAACTAGAAGAGATAATTGTTTGCTTTACTTCTTTAGTTACTGTTCTATGTTTTAAGAAAAATAAGTTTAATATCAATAATCTATATACATGTGACAGTATTTTACAAAATACTAGCCTGCTAAAACACAGCCATAACAAGTTACTTTGCATAAACCAAAGGTCAGTTTTATGTTATTTGATACAGTAACATGAGTGCACATGAATCGCATCATTGTAACTTCTGTACTGTTAGCCAGGCATGGCTGAAAGGTCAATATAATAAAAAATAATAAATATATATAAATGTACAATGCTATGAGATTTAAGCTATTTTGTCTAAAAATTTATATTTTCATGTTATAATTTGTGTTCATTCTAGAATGAAGGAGGCATAATTTATGTTTATTTCCTAATTTTTTATGGTGGTTGCGAGACCAGTCAAATCTACCAAACCCGTACAGAGTAGTGATCTTCTCCAAGCTCTGGTACCGGGATCTACAGAGTAAAAGTCAACTTAACAATTAGACTTAAAGTAGCGATCTTCTCCAAGCTCTGGTACCGGGATCTACAGAGTAAAAGTCAACTTAACAATTAGACTTAAAGTACGATCTTCTCCAAGCTCTGGTACCGGGACGTTTTCTCTCCTCAAGGAACTTCCTGGGAAAATTCTACAATTATGACTGACTATACTTTTATAGGACTTAAAGTGGTGTAGCACTTTCTGATTGGTTGGGTGACACCAATCACAGTGTAAACTATGAACATGTCACTGTATTCTGGTGCATTCATTTTCACATAAGAAAGAGGTGAAACTTCCATACTATTTGCCTTTTATATTTTTTTTCCTCATCGTTTCCATAATTATTTATTTCCAGTATTGTATATATTTCTTGGGGTTACTTGAAAAACAAACATTAAAATCAAGTGTTTGCTTTATTTAAGTGTGATCTCTTGCACTGATCCACACCGTACATATTTTTTCTCCTAATTACATATACAACCTACCAAATAAACGGAATCATTCCTTCTGCTATTGTAGGGTTATCTTACCTGTAAAACATTTCAGCTGAGAATAACTCAAACTTATGCCAGCTTATGTCACTTTATATTTTATGTTAGTAAACTATACGTAGGTATAATGTTTATTTCTAATGAACATTTATTTGCTGTTTAAGTTTAATTAAATATAAAAAAGCAACAACAACGTATAAGTTAAGAAAGTAACCGAGTGCTTGGACATGTAGGTTTTATTTCAGAGGTGCCACACTAAGTGCAAAAAAGAACGAAACATTCAACTAAACTGTTTATAACTTTATGAGTTAAACATGGTGACATATTTTAAGGGTCTGATTTATTCCTTTAAACATAAGCATCCCAAATAATCTACAAAAAATTACCAGGATGACATAGTTTATTAAAGGATTGGTCAGAAACGCTCTGATATTGGCACCTTTCTTCAGCAAATAAACCCGTATCTTAAGTGTTACTTGTTCACGATTTTGGCTGTTCAACAAGATGTTAAAGACAGAGTCTTAAACATAATTGTGTTTGTATGATTAGTAAATTTGTTCAACGAATTATTCTTATACCTACACAATTTTCTCTGATGAAATATATTTCTTAATGTGGACTTATTAGAGTAAATAAATATTTTAAAAAACTAATATACACTGTGATGTACACATAAACGAGAAAAAATAATGACACAGAGTTTCAAGGTTAGATGTACAAGTTAGCTGAAAATATGTTTTATATTCCTTTTCATTGTTCATACCAGAGCCTGCACGGGAATGATAACGCTGATAAATCCCTTTAAAAAATCATAAGCTTATGAGAAAATAACACCTTGCACAGAACCTATCAATGGGATACATTCATATCCATATGGTATTTGCACGACAAACCGGATGTTATCACAGATATATATTTCATTGGGTAATAATTTCCCCATTTTGTGTTGTTAGTCAGATCTCCAAAGTCATTGATCCACAATGAAGACTGGAGTAAAAGGTAAGAACTTACGTATTTATCATTTGGTAATTTTTAAGATATCACTTATAAATAAATTCATTAGAATCACGTTCTCTACTACATAGTTTACTTCAGTACGAAAAATAAAGTTAAACAGAAATTTAAACTACTTAATCTTTCTCATACTTAAACTTAATGTTAGGTTTGCTTGTTGTTAAACCCAATACTATAGAATGGGTTATCTGTACTCTACCCACCTATCGAAACCTGATTTTCATAATGTTAAGATTATGAAATGCTTTCTAACCTAATACATCTAATTTATTTTTTTATTTTCTAAATTTCAAAATGCTTTGTTTATACTTGTAGGAATTCTTATCGTCGCCATCGTCATAAGTAGTTGTGTTCTAGACACAGCAGCATATGTCCATCATTTAAATCCTAGTGATCACCAGAGGGTACTATTAAAGTCAGCTTCCAAATATGCTCAGAATAATGAAAATATTGCCAATGGAATCATCACTGGGGGACTCACTATTGCTGGATTATACGCTTTGTTGAAGAGAATACCTGGTGTTGGGGAATTTCTATTGAAAATTGGATTGTTATTTAAAGCAAGCACAGGACAGGTAGGACAATTATATCATATAATAAGCTGCAGTGAATTTAATTTTCAGTGTATTGAGATACATGACAGTTGTTCTCATCTTTATAGTTACACATGTAGTTGTGACACATTATATTATTTCAACAACGTATTGATTGTAAATCACTGTAAGATAAAGTATATGATGTAATTATCACACACTGAAGGAAGCATCGTTGTTTAAAACGTTTAAAATTAAACTAATTGGTACATAAATATATTTGTATAAGAAATCAGAATACGTTAATACCATTATTGTATACACGTATATGTTATATATGGTTTTGTGACGATGAATTGTCATACCAATGAATGAAAGGGGTGATGGCGAGTAATTTCGTTACACATAGTACTCTAAGTTTCAAATAAATAATGTATTAATAATTGCCATCGTGCTAACTTTGGATATTAAAAGCATTTAGAAAATGTGATGCATATTATTCACGAACGGAAAACTTTAATGGCTACTTTCAAAAGGAGAGTTTCCTCTACCACTTAAAGTTTCGTAGAACGCGTGTTAGAGTGAAGTGTAAAAAAAAAAGATAAATAAGGGTAAATATGTTAGCAAACTGTTATACAAAAGTCTTTGCTGATCTAGGAAAATGTATTTTTGTTTGTTTATGAAAAGTTAGTGAAGTTTATAAACCTAAAACTACAGCAGGAAACCCATTATAACACTCCATGCCATTGCAACTTCGCATAGAGTGAAGAAAACAAGCCAAACCTTCATCGAATATTATAATATGTACATTTGGTGTTAAGAAACAGTGTTGATAGCCAATGAGGTAAATGGATTTTGATTATATTTACTAACCTTATGTGAATAATTAGGCGTTGGAGTCTCCTGGTAAATTCGGGGTTTGGCCCAACACGCGAGTCCACGTGAGAGGGTTGCTAAGCGATTTTAGTGTCATGTGAATAGTTTTATCATGCTTGTTCTATCTGCATATCTGTCCTATATCGAGATGTATCAAAGCGAGTTAGTATCTGAATAATCACAGACGTTCCCATGCCCAACAAATGTTACACCGTGCAAAAGGAGTTTGTTGAATGTTAGAGACAGAATTTTATTGACTCCATTTCATGATAGAAAATCAAATCTGTATTTTCTTTAAATATAACACAGTATCTACTGTGTGCGTGTACTGACTTTGATCTTGGGCAATTTCGAGTGATGGCTTTGTTAGCCCATATTAAAGAAAGGAAGTGGTTCGTATTTCCCGATTCTAACTGCTTTCTTTTAAATCAGATTCCGGCTTCATCCATATAACACATATTTCGACAAAATGCAATGTCCTGCGACTCCCTTACTGCCAATTTATATAGGTTACTTCTCACGTCAAAATACATACACAACTACAGAAGTTCATAAAAGATAAGACATATGGGGGCTTTAACAGTGCACACAAAAACAACGTGAAAACCCCAGACATTCTATATGTACTGGACACAGAATATAATATTGTTTTTGTGTACCATCCAATTGTAGCATACCGATATAAAAAGTCAGTATTATACTGTACTAGCAGATATTGTTGAAGTAATTCAACGGCAATTTTCCGAAACATAGTGATGAATAAATATAAAATGTGCTGTCAACCCAATCCCTTTGATCATAACGTATATGCAGTATTATTTTCTAGTGAACCATTTACAATCGTCTTTTGTCGTTCCATGTGTTTCAATAAGGAAAATAGCATTTCATTTGTTTTGAAGTAAAGGAGACTGAATACAATGCATTGTTGTTAAAAATGTTTGTTTTTCGATGCAATGGGTGCATCCAGAACAACAGGTTCGCTAAGTTGCCACGGGATTTTTTAAAAGCTGGATGTCATCGTTCCGTGTGATTTAATGAGAGTAAGAAAAGTCCGCTGCCGAAGTGATCGCTTTTTCACAGTTGTCATTTCTATAGATTTGAAAGCGGAAATAATTCAAATTAATTTATTCGACATGATAAAACCAAATCATGCATGCATAAAATTCTGACTTGAAAAATATATAAACTGAACAACAACAAATGTGTACACAAACACGTTTATCTCTATACGTTTTTCTGTTCACACTTCTATCTTCAAAATATTTCTCTCAGTCACTCGACGGAAGAAGTCTCGTTTGTTTCGTGAATTTTCCTCAGAAAAATTGTTTTTGGATTTCTACACGAGGGCTATCTGCGCTAGCAGTCCCTAATTTAGCAGTGTAAGACTGCTAGTCATCACCACCCACCGCCAACTCTTGATTTGGAGTGACGGGGATTCGAACCCGCGACCCTCAGATTGCGAGTCAAACATCCAAACCACTTGGCCCCTCAGAAAAAGAAACATTTTTGTTTTTTAATACGTGTTTCTCAGATTGACTGTTCAGCACATACGAACACTGACGGATCGATGTTGATATGAAATTTTAGGAATTGCAAAACATGAGTAATTTTCCTGTAATGTACTCTTGAAAATAAGTGTTTTGATATGTAATTCTTTGTACGATTAACCGTTACGGAGATACAAAGTGTGACAGACAGACATTTAGCTATCATTATACATAGAGATGATGGCTATTTAAAGGTTTCAAGAAATGGAGATGTTAATTTTGTATTGCTGAGTGGTTACCAGAAATTATTACTCACAACAAAATAAAAAAGTACTGTTTGTTATGCCCATTACAGTTTACTACTAGTCATTACTATATGGATTTTGTTTCAAATATATGTAAAGGTAGTTCATTTTTGACCTTTTTTAAGTGTACTGGCGATCAGAAAGTTGTATGTACCCGATTCAGTTTATCACATGTGAAAATAATTAAAATTCCAAGAAAATGTTTAAGAGCGGTTGGAAGAGCAATTGAAGTAACACACAACAATTCCTAATAAGTAGAACGATTACAAAGCAAGATATGACAGTTAATTTTACCGAGAATTCCGTGTGATAATTTAGACAAATATTTTTATATTAAACATTTTTTTCGCTTGGTCTTTTGTGTCTAATTTAATATTAGTACCTCTACATCCCCAAAAGCGAATTTTTGACATGCTAGCCTACTGCAGCTTTAAGTAAATCAATACTCTTATTATAATTGAGCTTGCGATGTATATGTCCAAAACTCGTATCTCGGAAACTACCGCACCAATCATAACTGGGTTATATTTTTATAACTATGCGGTATTTTTATAGCTGAGCAATAAATAAAACAATTGAAATTTCCACAAAAATGATATGTTTCAGATTTAACCAATAAAAATTACAAAAAAGGAGTAAGTTACAAATATAAAACAATCAAAAAATATTTGTTTTTCTTCAGTGAAAATCTCACGAGTGTTGCAACAGAAATGCAATGTACTTTCATTGATAACTGTGTCTACAAAGAAATACTTCAATAAAATCTTCTCTCTGATGTAATGCTGTGATGATAACTCATTTTTAAACTAAAATTTCAATAAAATCCTTATTCTCATGTACGGTGAAGATTTTGGAATGTCAAGTATGTTGTAGAACTGTCACAATTCCAGAAAAGGCCGCAGGCCCAATAGCCTTCCGTAGGAACTAACAGTTATACCTGCCCGGAGGGCGGGTATTTCTGCTAGTAATAACAATTCCCTATTAGACATATATGTATAAATATCTAAAAAAAAACACTATCTGATGTTAAAAGACGGAAAACACGATACAGGTGTACGTAAAATCAAAAGACAAAATCATGTAACGATTCTTTAAATAATAATGACATTCACAGGACCTACCTAAAAAATTAACCTACAAGTACTGAAAATAAAATGAAAGAATTCGCTTTACTGTTTTTAGTGAATATAACTTATAAATCGCTGTAAACAACTACGTAAAAAAAAAAGGAGTTAACCTTATTATAATAATGGGAATGCTAGCATCGGTCTAAATAGGCATGTATGTATTTCGTTTTAACGTTTTTGACAAGTCAAACTTACGCAATCGTTGTAGTCCGTTACATAAGATAAAGCTAGTAAAGCTCATTCCCCATTAGAAGGGTGCGCGAACTAGGGGTGCTGAGGGTGCGGTTGACGTATATGGGTACTGCGCATGCGTAGTTCCCATAATATACATATATTAGGACGAAATAAATGTAAACGTAAATGTTTAAAGTAAAATATTAAATGATTAATGACGTCACACACTTAATAAAATCCATGTACATACAGCTTATTGTAATAGATTATACTAATTTCTTTGTTGATGGTTATCACAAAACCTTTTCAACAACAGTTTTCCATCGTGTTGTTATGTAAACAGTAAAACTACTTACCGAATAAGAAGTGAAAATTGATAAAAAAACAACAATTTTTTAAAAATACTTCAGTTTATGTAGGTCACCACTTGGATGGGAGATTGTAAGCCTACACGTAGTTTTCACTGTATTTAAAACACTTCAACAACTTTAAACACTTGCCAAAAGTTATATCGTACAGTTTATAAAATAGGGATAGCAGTTATTCCAAAACTTACAGAAAACAACGTACACACAATACTCGAGTCTCCCCTCCCCCCTCCACAAAAACAACAACAACAACTGCTGGAACTCGTTAAATCATTCCAACATCAGTTAAAAATTAAGCAAAAATTGCTTACCTCTGCAAGAGTTTTTTTGTTTTGTTAACGAAGGCTAAATAAAAAATTGTCAAAAACGAAAAATTCAAATGCTAAGTTAACGAAATAAAAACAAAAAGCTAAAAACAAGTGATGTTTAAAAACAATAGTTTCTGTTCGGAAGCCATTTTTCAGTATTTAATCCCTGTCATTATGGCATAACTAATCAGCTTATCATACTGTAATGTAGATGTGTAAAGGAGGAGGGGTGAGGTGGGGGATAAGTATCCAACTATCTACAGTAGAGATTTGCTTCCTCAAGTTCTTAAAATAATAATATTGTTTAATTATTTACTTGCCCCATCAGCTTCCAATGTTTGTCGAGCCTAAAGAGAAAAATGTAAATTGAGTCACATCTATCGACCAAAAATACCCAACGTTTCATCCCGTTTTATTCTCATGCAGCGCGAGTTTGTTGTTTCAGCACTTCAGGGTGAGGCGATATTATTTTGATACATATTCACATGTATGTGTAGTGAAATTTAAACAGTTTGCTGTAAAAAAAAAAAAGATGTATTTATGCTAAAAAAAGGTTACTTTTTCCAAAAAGTAACGCAATAAATGTTCTGGCTACCAAAAAAGTGCACAGAGCGCCGCGTATATCACAGTTTTGACATACTTCATAACTGAAATTTATATATATATACAGAGAGAGGGAGAAACACAGGAACAAATGAAAAGATATAGTTAATTTTAAAATATTTCAAAGAAACAACCAGTAATTGGTTTAGAAGGGATTTTTTTATGTCTCAAAGTAAGCCCTCAGAAAAGAAAACAACAACAAAATAATAAAAAAGCCAAATTCCGCTTATAATAAGTAGTCTTACCCACAATGCCTTCGAGACACGTTTTGTATGGACCCTACATTTTAGTTTTCAACTGACATATATATATATACACACACACACACACACACACACATGGGATTACTACAACCATCACCGAATCCAGTAATATTTATGCCTTTCCGTTGTTGCACAGGGAGATTTAGAAGTTACTGGACAGGATAATTCAGAAGTACAGAGATATGGGAAAACAACTGTTAGCGGTATGGAATGAGGTGTTGTAAGCCTATCCTGTGTGGCAATATCAATAAAGTCCTTCAAGGTCATGTCCTTCCGAAATTTTTTGAGTGAGCATCGTACACCTAAAATTTCAAGTACCAAAATCGTTCGTCAAGAACAGCAGTTGAATACACCTTTCCATGCATACCACACAGAGATTGAAATACAACTCTAGCCAAACAAAAAACAACAACAACACAAAAAAACAGCAAACAAAACAAAACTGGAGTAATCAAATGAGCCTAAAATTACTTAGCTTTCCAATCATCTGTTTCAGGGTGTCCAAAATCAATTACTTTTGTTCCCCCCGCTTCTTACCAAGAAAAAAGAATCGCACGAATTAACGTTTATGTGGTCGAATAAAAATCGGCCATTGGCCATGGAAATGTTAATCATGGGGTTGCGTTTTTTTTTAATTGAATTTGGACTGTAGGACTAAAACTGTAATTAAGTTTCCTACATATGTGGATTTGAGCATCTATTGCATAGACAAATATGTATGTTATAAATATTTCATCTTTAACCTGGAGATACATGTAGTAAAAAATCCACAATGATTTCCAAGTTTTGAATCTTGTGATTCCAAATGTAAATAGCCTCCACGCACTTGATCAACTTTTAATTACAATTTCTGATTCTCATAGAAGTACCACTTTTTGCTATTAAAATAAAACATGTTACTGATTTGTTTTTCTGAAATAGATTTCAAGTCTAATTGTTTAGTTGACTTTTACTCTGTAGAGATCGGTAAAGTTATATTCGGGAAGAATAAACCAGTTTTATTAAGAAAGGACTTGTGTCGCTTAAGTTTCGTCGGAACGAAGTTACAGAAAATCAATTAACAAACAGAGACGTAACAATACATAACAAATAAGGTTGCGTACAACTCAGCAATGACCCAAAAACTGTGTAGGGAATCATCTGAGAAAGCTCAGCAATCAAGACAGAACCCTTAAAACTATCCAATTTCAAGTCATCCATAAAGATGGAAACAGAAGGATGGCTAAGAGCAGTGATGGAAATGTACCTACGCTGTGTACCTAGTTCTCAGTTTGCATCCCCTTCATTGGTCAAGTTTAGTACCACTGAAGATGTTTATTAACCCTATCGTCACGGGTCAAAGGCCATGTCATCGCGTTTGTTGACTTGCATTCAACATTTTATTGAACTGTTATTTTATTAATTTATGTAAATATATTTGGTATCAAATTGTAGATTATAATTCAGATTTTAGTATTATACATTAGTTAATTTCTTAATTTAAAAGTAATTATTAAACGAACACACCTTAATATCGATTTTTGTGTGTCATGTGATATGTTGAATGCAGCATTGGTGCAAGTTGTTTGTTTGTGATGTCCAAATACAAAGTCTAAAATTTCTTACAAATTAGGAACTCAAACTACGATATTGACAAGCTATAATATAAAATAAGAACCTCCTATCTTTTCTATTTGCTTTTTTATACCTGTCACTCCACTACTCCTTCTAAACATGTACCTAGTTCCTAAAATCCATTTCTTTTCCTGGCTAAGAGGAGCACATTGAAGAGAAATCTGTATTTCCAGTCAGGAGTATCCGACTTTTCCAGGTGGCTCATAGAAAGATCACAAGTGAAGATGGTAAGAATTCACAGATCGATGGGCAGGCCATCAGAATTAGCAATATCATTCATTGTCAGACCCAACTCAGGCAATTTTTCCTACATACGAAGACTAAAAGTGGGAAAATCAGACCATCTGTTTGTACTAAGTACAGTCCACTGAGGCATGAAAACACAGTACCAGGTAGGATGTCGTGGCAGGGATTTCAGCTTTGCAGCATTCTACAAAAAACATAAAACATCTGATGTAAAGTGGATATTCATAGAATTGTGTGAAAAAAGACCCATGAAACTTGTAATCTAGCATGATTTTATTTCCCAATTTTGCAGAATATTAAGTTTAATGTCTTGGTTGTGTAATATTATTATTTACCAGCAGAAATGCCGCCATACGAGCGGCTGTTTGTACTAGTTATTACTAATTGCAGTATTCACCCATCATTACCGTGCAGGTGAGAAAAGTGTTTGGATTGTGCTTTTTAGTTATATGCAACTTATTGCGTGGCCATCTATCTATCTATTTATGTGACCGAAATAATAAGTAAAATTATGTCATCTGTTGTGCTGAAATACAACAATATCTCAATGACAAAAGTGGTGATTGAGGCTTGTGAAATTGTCAGGGTTTTATGTATATGTGGGCCAAGGATTCTTCTACAGTAAGTGTCTGTGACTTGTTGGCAATAAATTCCACAATAAATAGATAGCACACAATCCACTTGTTTTAAAATAATATATCCAAAACAACTCAAACGAATGTACAAAAAATTATTTACACTATATGATATCACAGTTGTATCTAAAACTCTAAATAATTCTCTTTCCTAGTCAAAATTCCACTCAGGCTGATATTCCTTTAGAATCCAATTGTCAAGACGAATTACTTTTCTCTACTCCTCTCAGTGAACAATTCATTTACGTTACCTCATGGGTTACCACAATTGTATCCTGAACCTTAAATAATTGTCTCCTTTTGTCAAAGTCCACACAGACGGGTTCAATTACTTCAGAACACTCTTTGATCAGACAAATTATTCTCCTTATCTCTATTAAACTGCGAAACTCACTTTAAAATATCGCCCGTTACGGCTAATCACTCATACGAAGGCCAACTTCACGTTTTCTTTCGTTAATTTTCTGATTGAACTGCACTTGACTTGCACTCGCTTGGTCGCCTATAATTTTATTTTGTTCACTGAGACCTCGAACTTTCTCTGAATTACGCGAGCAGTGCTGTAAGGTAACGAGAAAAATACCGAAGATTCGAGTAACGTGACGTCAACAATATTCTAAAGCCTAGACAACAATGTGATTGCAAACACAACATACGGCTCGTACAGAATTACGTAACCAAAGTTGTCATAACTATCGCACGTTTAACTCTCTTTTATGAAAAGTAAATGATCATTAAATATTATATCACCAAATAAACTAAATAATAACTCTTACACTAAACAGTCTTGTATTTCCAACAGAAATATAGCGCTATCTATTAAATGACACCACAAACAAAAATCCATGAAAAAATTGTTTGTTTGTTTTTAATTATGCACAAAGCTACACAAGGGCTATCTGTGCTCTGCCCACCACGGGTATCGAAACCCGGATTCTAGCGTTGTAAGTCCGCAGACATACCGCTGTACCACTGGGGGCATGAAAAAATTCGCTTTTTGAGTTTTCAAGATTCAGACAATTAGAAAAATAACTGTGGTATGTGCAACAACCAATTCTTTATAACAGAACACAATTTTGAATAAAAGTGCTCTCCTCACAACAAGAATTTGTCTTTCACTAGGACTTGAGGGTTTGATTATATCTTTATTGATGTAATCTTAAAATGTAATACCAAAATACTATTATTTTTTTGAATATATACAAACATTATCGTTCATATCAGTAAAATGTATGAACATTTTTAGCTCTGCATCATTTTGATGAAATGTGTTGCGTATGACTAAATAGCACAATCCGAACACTTTTCCCGTGCAGTATTTCCTAGAAAAAATCACTTTTTTAGAAAATGTTCACTTTTTTTTTACAATGAGGTATATTTGTTTGTTTGTTTTTGAATTCCGCGCAAAGCTACACGAGGGCTATCTGCGCTAGCCATCCCTAATTTAGCAGTGTGAGACTAGAGAGAAGACAGCTAGTCATCACCACCCACCGCCAACTTTTGGGCTATTGTTTTACCAAAGAAAAGTGGAATTGACTGTCACATTATAACGCCCCCACGGCTGAAAGGGCGAGCATGTTTGATGGGACAGTAATTCGAACCCGCGACTCTAACCACCTGGCCATGTCAGGCCGTGCTGAATTTGAAAGTCAGTTTTTCATGTTGGAAACTTAACTTGGGGTGCTCTCTCTCTCTTGTTAATTATTAGTTAAGAGTTTACAGCATTTACAATTATTACATAAAAAAGGAGAAAGAAAAGACTACTCTATCTTATTAGCCTGTAATTATAGTCAACAATAAAGCCAATGTGCAGTGACAGTACAGATTAGGCAAAAACAAACTGATTATATAATTGTCATCTTTTAGATGTGCCAGCTACCTACACAATCTCTGCGATTGGTAAGAAAGAAAAAGAGAGAGGACCTAACGCCAAGCCTTATTGCAGATTCGTCCCTGGTAAATAGCACACTTGCCCAGTTCACTGTTTGTGGTCTGATACCCACTTGAACCTTTCGGTTCGGTTACATCTTCTCAACAGTGGTTTTGAAGCAGCTACAGATCCATTGAGACAAATCTATGTTAACTACTGTTCTCGGAGTAACACTGATATATATATCTACAGCAAGATTGTTGACAAGATCTGTTCTCTACCTCGACCATTTCGATATTAACACTTATGGAGAGTTTCACTTTCATACCTCGACAACTTCTATTATTGACAATGCTAATTTCCCGTACCCACTTTAAGTCCCTTGCATACAGCTTCTACTTAAACATAAAGTCCCGCCACAGTTTTCTCACATGGAGTATCCTTGATTTTTACACGCCTGTCACGTAATGTTTCAGTCATGACTGTATTCACACTTACACTACTACTATGACTATTGTCTGCATCGGGATGTAGATCTTTGTGTGGATCTTGTTTGGGTACACTCAACTTCAACAATCGCGCTAAACAAACGCTGTAACGTCTCTCGTGCTCTCTGACTGCAGTTCAATTACTCACTGTCTATACACACATTCCCGCGTCACGTTGTCCCCCTCTTATATATACCAGACTACCCTATCTAGTAAATACTAGAGCATTCATGAAGGAACAAGATAGTTCTAGAAACTAGAGGGCGCCACACCAGTCACGTGACCTCGATGACGCAACAATATTGTTACGATAACGCAGGTTACGTGACTCTTGTATCACGCCATTTCCTTCTCGAACCTTCACGAAATGTCGGGAGAATACTAGATTGTGGTAGTCTTGTATATATAAGACCGGCCAAGAAGGCAGCTAGTCAACACCAACCAGCACTGACTTTGGGGCAACTCTTTTTACCAACAAATGTTGGGATTGACCGTAACATTATAGTGCCTCATGGCTGAAAGAACAAAACATGTTTGGTGACAGGGATTCAAAGCATTGAGTGAGAACCCATCCCAGAATCTAATTGACCATTGAGAAGATCTAAGCTCTAGAAAGGTTTCCTTGAGTTTGAGAATGTAATGTTCCTTCCATAGGAGTGAACACACTTGACACTGACACTGTTTGGTGACATAGCATCCTCCAACTTTAGGAGTGGGTCCAAGTACTTCATTGCAGGGGCCGACTCTGATTCTACAGGAGTCAGCAATGGAAGTGGTGTCTCCTCCTCAGCCATCTAAAGGCTCGGCTCCTCCAGAGTGAACAAAGCCATAGAGGTGGTGGTAGTTCCATCTATTATTAGTACACTTAATGGAAGCCTGTCCTGTATTCAATGTGTTGCTTGGCAACACATCTTCATCTATAGTCTTGGCTATGGTAAATGTCAAGTTGGCACTGATAGTCAGAGGATTAGCCTCGTAGTGGACTACTTCCCTATAAGTCCTGAAGTTGTAAAATACTGTTCTTCGTTGAAGTGATCCATTATTTAGTTTAATGTAAATATTCAGGGGAGACTGATAACAAGGCTGGATGAAAAAAATAATAATAATAACCAGGATGACCTAAAATAGCAAAAGTCTATATTCAAAATGTATGATCAGATGAATTCCAACTGACCAAAAGTTGAGCAATATGCTGAGGTTGAAAATGGGATGTAAATGCTCAGTTACAATCGTGACCTGCTTTAAGTCCTTTACAGACAGGGTCATACCACTGTACCTTAATCAAGCAACATTTCTATAGGCTTCACATGTACTCATACCCTATACTGTTCACAGAAACTTTATCCCTAATACCTACAAAGTTTCAGTGAATCTTCCATTCAGTCTTTAACTGACCAATACCTTTAACTATGCTGCTCTCTGTTGTCCCTCTCAGACAACATTCAACACTGCTTACTCTCCAACCTGGTCCCATTGCTTTTCATATCACATGGATAGAGCCCAATTACAGTAAGAAGGAATGAAAGTCAAGACAAGAGAACTGGCTCCAACACACGAGCTGATTCAGGTTAGGTGATGCTAACCTGTAGTTTTGATTGTCAAAATTTACCAATATTTACAATATCTCTTTTTAGGGACCTTCTTTCAGTTACAACTTTAGTACTGGTTTTGATGCAACTCCAAAATTTTACTAAAAGGGTGTTACTTTCCACTCCTTGTAGTACATTCACACCCTTAGCACTCAGATAAGATTAGATGAGTGATTCTCTGGAAACATTGTACGCTAACTGAATGATTCATCAGAGCACAATATGAGGTCACGTCCAAGTGGCTTCCATACTACTGGCATATACCAAAGCCACATTCAGTATCTTCTGTGGTACTTTCATTCCTTCTCTGTTTTGTGATAGTACCTCTTCTCTTGTAAGATGGCCTTTCCTAGCTGTTGATATTTAAACGTGTTACATATTCTCATAGACACAGTGGGACATCTGATCTAGGTAGGAGAACCATACATCACATTGAGAGGGAACAGGATTTCTCACCCAAACATGAGCATGTACAGTAAGTGTATATTTTATTCAGTTTGGCTAAAAGTAACAAACTTGGCAAGCATGCACTTGATAGTTTCTATTACCCAATCTACTAAATCATCAGACTGTGAGTGATAAGGCAAAAATGCATCTTTATCGCACCTGACACTTTACATACATCAAAGAAAAATTGGCTGTTAAAATTACCTTCCCAATCCAAGTGGAGCCTCAAACAGTGATATCCAGTGCTCCAACTATATATACCTGCTACGAGCTGTGCTGACAATTGATCAACAAAATTTATGCTAAAAAAAGTAAAATGTCCAATGCTCAACACTTAAAAATTCTAACAGTACTAGTTTAAGGAGTTTGTTAATAAATAACTTTCATACAGTCTTGATCTATAGGAAATCTGTGGTATCTAAATTATTTTTTCTGTCATATGGATTAATCATCTACATCTAATTTTTACCTCGAGTTTGTTATAACATAAGGGTAATTAAGTTATAACTTAACAGTATTTACACTATAGGTGCTGCAATAATGAAATTAATGGTCCTAAGAGCATTTATTTCCTGTGATACCTTGGAATTATATTTTAATTTTTACAACCTGACCTCTGGTATAGCGGTAGTAATATGTGTAGTATGACTAACAATAATCTGAATCAGATGTAATTTACTAAGTGTCATGCTTGGGAGTTAAGATGTTTTTGTATCAAATCTAAAAAAATGCAGAGCTCTATTGTAATGCAGATGAATTGATACATTAAGTTATTAATTTAAATCCTATTTCATAATTTCTTAAATGTTATTATTCTGTTCAACTTACTTCTTAAACCAAAATAAATAATAAAAATTCATATAGCTTCAAAAGTCATTTATAACTTTACTTTCAGACATATATGTATATACAAATATATATATATACTTACAGATAGTAGAGTGTTAAAAAAAATACCACACCCAGTACCCAGTTAGGGAAAGAAGTTACAAAACTTAAACTCTCCATGACATTGACAAGGTATTGTATACGGTACAACGTAAACGGTAAAGATAATACTTCTGTACTAACCACTTCAACTTGTTCAAGTATTATATATACCAACGATAAAATCTGATATTATTGTGCATTACGCCTGCGTGAGATTTGATTGATGGTTGGCCTTGAAGTTTTTTTTTTAAAGCGTCATACTTCTACTGTTTTAGACTTTAGTTCACACAGAAACGTAAACACATACGACTACATTAAACACACTTTACTCTCAAAATTGCGGGAAGCAGGATAAAGCAATAAGCCTCCTGGTATTGGAGTTGCCGCACACTTGCTTATGCTGTTAGAAAAATAATGTTTGTTTATATTATTCATGTTTTGCACTACGTGTTTCTCGATTGTCTGCGCAAAGACATGTAAATACAGTTTGATTATCTTTTTTACATATAATCTAAATCGAGTTCCATTACCAAATTTGGAAGTCTGTATTCACTAATAACGATAATTCCAGTTGTGTACAAGGCCTACGTGTTCATGAGTCCATAACTTTAAGTGTATATGTGTGAGCGTTAATGATTCTTCTGCTGTAGGTGTCTGTGACTTGTTGGGGTAAATTCGAAGAATAAACGGACAGCACACACTCTACTTGTTTTACGATAATAAACAAGATAAACTTATTGTTACGTCTCTGTTCGTTTGTTAATTTCCCGTAGAAATTCTTCCCGAGAAACTTCAGCGATACAAGTCCTTTCTCAAATAAAACTGGTTTATTATTTCTGAATACAACTTTGCGATACACTTAATTTCAACAGTCGCGCTATAACAAACGCTATAATTCATAACGAACGTCTCACGTGCTCAACAATATTCTCTCTGTCCGCAGTTCAATTACACATTACCTTCCGTTTTTTCTTTCTAGTCTATCACTACTAAATTAGGGATGGCTAATGCAATCAAAGCCCTTAGAAATAGTATATGCAAAGATTTAAAATGGTATATGCGTCTTTCTATAAGATGAACCTTGTCTATTATCAGAAGACTTTAAAATAGAGAAACTTGTTTCAAAGCATTCCTGTGTCTCACCTCAGTTTCAAATTGATGCAGGAATATGTCAAAAGAGGTTTCCTAATTTCAACTTCTGTTAGTGATAAGTTGTTCCAGTTGTTGTGGTGTTTTTTAACTAGCCTTTTAACTGTTACACAATAATTTGAATAAATACACACAATATTGTGTTCTTGTATTGCTATATAGTTTAATTTGACCAACTTCTATGATTTTGTGACATTTTGGTTGTGCATTTGCCCATTGTTTACTAAAAAAAATTAGTAAAAAAATCTATAATGGTACTTTTTTTTAGTGTTACAAACTATTTTTGTTAATATCGTGAATTTGTTAGAATGCATATCAATTATCAGCCTTTTAATTAGAAAGGTGGTGTATTTATAATGATGGCATTATGGTAGGAATAGAGAGTTTCCATTTGATACCTTCAAATACTTGTTCTAAAAAAAGAAGAAATGTTAGGGGTTTTCACACCCATAATTTGTATTATGAAATTAGATGATACAAGTATCAAGTATAGTTGAGTAAGAATGCTTCAATGGAAAAGTAAAGCTTGATTTAAGTAGAATAAACTAATTTATTCAATTTTTTTGTTTTTTAATTAAAGATATATGAGAAAAAAATGCCATTACTGGTTGGATCGTGGTTTGCCAGCAGCTACCTCACCGTTTGAAATACTGAAGTTCAGAAAAGTTAGTTTTGTTAAGAATAATAAAAAAAATACAAGCTAAGTGTACTAAAACATTAAAAAGTTACTATAACTTTCTACTGAAGCTCATAAAATTGATTGAATTTCAGACTTTTGATCAATATTTTGATTTTATTAAATGAAAGAATCCAATATACGGGTGAATAAAATTTAGAAAAGTATTGTTGTTTTTGTTAAACTCAAATATACCAATCCATCATGTAAAGCCAGGAAAAAGTAGTTTACTATATTATTCAATGAAATGAATAGATTATATAGTTCCAGAAGTACTGAACATCAAGAATAAATTAAAATGTTAATCGTATTAGTGCCTACAAGATTAAGTTGTTAAAGGTGTGCAACTTGTATAACTTGCAACTCTTGAAAATATCAAATTATAAATAGGGATACATCAGCTGATAATACTCTGTATCTACTCCTAATTAAAACTAATTAAATATACAAAACAAAATTATAATAATATGTAATGTAAAGTAGCAACATAATTTCTGAAAATTGATGTTTAAACTAATCTCAAACAGTTAAATATTACTTTTTCTTCTTTCCACTAGTAGTTAGTCGTGCTTCAGAATGCTCCTACAGATACATCTGTACATCAAATACTTTATGTAAATTATGTAATTTTTTAAAATATAATGAGTCAATATGCTATAAATATTATA
>NW_013668501.1:98397-113150 GCF_000517525.1 Limulus polyphemus | reverse complement strand
GTCAGACATTTGACCATGTAGAAATATTTCTTTGATAACCAATTTTTTTACATGGTTCAATGTATAAGGTTTTATCAAGAAGCAAGTTTGAACATAACATAAAAATATATGCAAGTCAAAAATCTAATCAAGGAACACTTACAGGAGATGATCAATGTTGTTTTTGTGAAATACTAGAAAAAGTATAAACATTCTTTATAAATATATTGTTATTATAATGCAATTAATTTTTAGAAAAAATGTTCATAAAACATTTATTTAGGTTTAATTTTCCAAAGAAAAATTAATCAACATTTAACATCATATGAGGGGCATTCAGCTAGTTATAGAATAATCTTCTACGTGAATAATTACAATAAACACACAACTGTAATGAAAAGAAACTGTGTAATTAAATCTAAACTAAAATCTAAAAGGTACTTTTTACATTAATTAAATATTTTAGTAGTAAAATGAACACTCTTTAAATACTTACCTATCTGTCATTTTTCCATCAATAAACGTTGACTTTAAACTTATGCCATCTATCACCCTATCACTTGGTGGTTCTACTCCAGCTAAATCTAAAGCTGTGCTGAATAAATCCATTACTGTACCTAACTGATGAGAAACCTGGAAGAAAGAAACAGGTGATAAAAAAAGCACAAAATATTGTTGCAGATAACCGGAGGAAACCAGTAAATATAGGTCAACTAGTGGGAAAACTGGAATAAAAGAAAATGCTTTAACTGTTACAATTTTATACAAAACCAGAAATAAATAAATTTAGTTTTAATAGAAAATGAAATGTGACTAAGTTTTTATCTTTAGACAGAAGGTAGACCATGTCATCAAAACATGGGTGGCAAGGTTGTCTCTACAACCTTTTCCCACACAATCTTGTGATATCATTATTCACACACGTTCCGAGGTCACAAGATACTCCTTGCCTATCAGAATCTTCCACGGTCACTTACACAATTGTGAATTATATCATATTCTGGTATGTGACAAACACTGATGTCAATATTTTGAGATAACTAGATATGGGGAAAGAAGAAAGTAACAGTCTCATGTAAGAAAAAGCAAGGACACAGATCATGTTTCATGTCATAATAATGATTGTTCAATTTGCATTAATTTAATGCCAGTCTCATTATTCTATTTAACATCATGACTCAGTTAGTAAGAGATTTAGTATTACTTCATAATTGATATCTTGACAGAATATTGAGTTGTTAAGCAGATCAACCCAATAATTCAAAGGTTAACACAGTTTTATATACCTTATGACATAGCTAGTTTGGGTAGAAATCTATCTGGTTCACAGAAAGGGAAGTGAAGAAGGCGAGTTACAATACCCAATGAATTATTAAGGTTACACAAAATTTATTTAAAAAAAAAAGAAAAAACATCAACAAAGCATGTGAACAAACCAAAACTGGTAATTTGTACAGTTCATGCCATAGCAATCAGACTATCAACAAAATGCAATGTGAAAAGAAAGTGATTACCATTGAAAATGGCCAACACAATAAGACAAGAGCCAAAATGGACAGTAAGAAAGATAATCTAAAGACTAACATGACATCCAATCTAAAACGAGGAAGCAGAGGGCAGTTAACTACAGCAAAAATAAAATTTTCAAGAGAAGTTCAAACAGCCATTGGAACAGGATAAGAATCATGAACAGCAGAAGACTAGCAACCTAACTAGAAGAAAATGGTATATTTATGAAACAGAAGAACAAAATAGAACAGTCAGTAAATAATTTCAGCAGGATCCAGGAAAAAATTTCCCCACTCAAGACCAATAAACTTCAAAGTTGAGAATATAAGAACTGGCCAAAGGAACGCAACTCAAAGAAAGAAAGCCTACTTTTTAAGCACTGGACTGAACAAAAGTCAACAAGGACTCTAGAAATATGGTAGACTGTGAAAACAATGCAATACTTGCACACCTGAAAAAAAAAAACAGAATCCTAAACTGATAGGTGAAGAAGGAAGAGAAAGTCGGTTAACAAGAAATATGAACTAAATCACAACAACAGTTCATTTTTACAGTGCTTCTTAACTTACTGACAGTTTTGAAGTTAATAAGGTGATCCAATGTTCTGTGGAACAGGAAGTTAGTGAAAAAAAGGAACAGAATCCTAAACTGATAGGTGAAGAATGAAGAGAAAGTCGGTTAACAAGAAATATGAACTAAATCACAACAAAAGTTCATTTTTACAGTGCTTCGTAACTTACTGCCAGCTTTGAAGTTAATAAGGTGATCCAATGTTCTGTGGAACAGGAAGTTAGTGTTATACGGGCAGATTCAAACTGTAGCTGTAGCTCTAACAAAATAGAGAAGGTATAGAAAATACGCATACAGGAAGTCTGACTGTACTAATCTTAATTGAGAATAAACAGCTCCAAAGTAAACAGATATGAGGACTAAAGAGGAACAGTGAAGAATGGAGACATGGCATTGCATCAATCATCTGTTGACCTAGACACCCACAGAAAATCTGTATTTGAAGAGATCTTTTCACTAGTCAGATCTACTGAAGGCATACTATTAACAAACACATAACAAGATTCTTAGCTTTGGAAACAGGGCAAATTTATATCCTTATCAGTAGAGCTTAAGCACATAACAAAGTACTCCAAGCCAAAATACAGATGTTGTTGGTTTGCAAACTAACGGATATTTGAGACAAAAAGTTACCACAATAGTCACATACCAAGGTAATGTGAACTTCTACAGACTTTACTACAATTCCAAAGGGTAAATGTCTATGCATATTATGGGATTTCTAGTACCAGCTTCAGGATGTGTGCAGCATAACCCTTGATGTTGTAGAACAGTCTGAAAGGAGGAAACAAGCTCATCTAAATTCTAATATGACATGCAACTACACAATAACATCATGAAGGCAAATTTGTACAATGAGATTATGATCCAATAAGACCTAAGAGAGGAATACTATGATGGTATTCTTCAAAATTATAGAGAAATATACTTTTTACTGAGACTAAGTATGTGGCTCATATACAAGAAAACAAGAATTTTTTTTATATATAGTTGAAGTGCACATAGGATGGTCCAAAAGTGATATGACTCTGATGCATTATATAGGTAATGTGTTTTTATAAAATTAATATAGGAACAGTGATAACAATAATTTTATGATGAAATAAGTTTCTTTGAACTAACTTATTATTTTTCTGCATTTATGTTTGCACTTATGATGTGTTATCCAGAAATAAACTGTTGTTAAGAAACATGTTTCTTTTATATATCCTAGAGACCTTTTGTTGTTGGGCCAGCTTGTACATAAAAATATCCTTTTAGGAAAATTACTTTCAAAACGGAGAGTGGGGAAGAAAATCTAATGAGTAACAAGACAATTCAATTTTATAAAAGGGATGCAGAGGGAAGTTTACTACAGTGAAAAAACATTTT
The DNA here is from genome assembly GCF_000517525.1 of Limulus polyphemus. Classification (NCBI taxonomy): domain Eukaryota; kingdom Metazoa; phylum Arthropoda; class Merostomata; order Xiphosura; family Limulidae; genus Limulus; species Limulus polyphemus. The sequence goes on along the minus strand of NW_013668501.1, from coordinate 109,721 downwards.
AAGAGAAGTTGGAGCAGCCATCAAATAGCCAAAAAATCTTGAAACAACCTGATTTGAGTTGTAATATGACATGGAATTGAACAACATAATCAAGAAGAGTACAAGGCAAGTTTAAAAGTGTACCTAATTTTAAAGTTTGCATTTTAAGTTTCTATAAGTATTCTAAGATAATTTTTATTGTAACCTTTACACATTATGCTAATAAAATCAGAACTATTCTTAGTTTCATTCATAAAATGTTTAACTCTAAGAACTTCCCAAGAGACAAAAAAAAAAATGCATTTGTACTACACACACAAGTACAATTTCCATAAATAGTCTTCCTTGGGCAGCTGCATATACTTATTCACAAAATTTGTTCCTATGTATTATAGAATCATATAATAACTTTTTATCAAAAGAATTTTATCACTGGAAATATCAAGAGTGGTTATCAGTACACTTATCTTTGTCTTGAAATTTGTTAAAGCTACTACAAAATGGCTTCAGAACTGTAATTACAAATGTGCAAAATGTGTCTGGGGAAAACTCAGAAGTGGAGATACAGAACTTTAGTGATTGTGTGACGTTGGTATACATTCTAATATCTGTGAAAGTTTGCTAATCAAAAGACAGAGGCTACAACAAAATCACACAAGTTTAGCTACAAATTATGTCGTTTAATTCAAGACTGAACTCTACATACCTTAACAGCCTGGCTACAGGATTAGCTAATATATCAAGTGAATCAAAGATTTAATGACAACTGTGTTTGAAGTACATCTGTTCTATTATAGTGTCTATGGGAATGGTTAATGAAGTAAACCTAGGGTTTAATAATCATTTCAAACTAAGCTTCGTTTCCTACTTGGTTTGAAGATATCTACACATGAAGCTAGAAAGTGATTTTAAAATATATTTTTCAACATGGAACAGGAATTTCCCTGATCCAGTATGACTATACCTGAACAAAAGTTTGATCAAACAGTTCCAAGGTTTATTATTCAATGTTAAAGTAGAAACCCACCTGCCCTGGTTTTATTGTGCCTGGCCACCAAGCTATTGCTGGTTCTCTCATCCCACCCTCAAATGTTGTCTCCTTACCACAGAGAAAAGGCCCATTACTTCCTCCTGCAAATAACAGAGAATGTTCTTTAAAAACACTTTGCAAGCTGTTCGTAAAAAACATGTAAATTTTAGTATAGCAATAATGAAATAACAACTGTTTCTCATACTACTGATAAAAACTGTGGGTGTTATATTTTCCTAACAGAACTCTCTTAAATGTATTTTTGAAAAAATATAGTATTTTGAAAGCAGACCATATCAAATTATTATTTAACCTTAAATTAATGACTTAACCAGTCTCAGATAGTGATAAAACTGGGGTATGCAACATTTGGATGTGCTAAAAATATGCTAGAATGATAGCTGTGGATTAGGACTTCCATTCTGTGAAGATAAAATGCTAGTAATATTTTACTTTAACCAATATTTTCTACTTTCTGGCCAAAGGTTGATTACTTTTATCAGTGCTATTTCTTGAAAATACCAGGACTATCAACTTGACATAATAATAAGAATGATAGTTTCATATAACTATGCCTCCTTTGCACTGGACTGAACAAGTCTAAGTCAAAAGAAATGAGAACTAGAGAATAACAATGATGAATAAAAGACTTCAATAAGTATACACCAATTAGCAATCAGAAACAGCAAGTAACATCTTGATATTAACCCTCTTGCTACCAACCTTGTGACCCCAAAATAACCATCAGGGTTTCCATACTACAACTTTTAAAATGGTAGGTGTATCTTCACAAAATTTGGCAAGCTTTCAGTAAACATTACAAATCTTTTTTTTTATACAGAAGATCATTTTTAATTATGCATTTTTACTAAATTTTTTTCTGTGAATATATATAGTCAAAGAGGTGACTGCTACAAGTGTAAAGTGATTTTGTGTTAAGATCAAAAATACTTTACTCCATCTAAAAATTGTCAATTTCATTTGCATAATCTTTAAAACCTATGTAAATATCAAACATTTTTTTAGTTTTTATTTAAACTCTACAGTTTCTGTTATTTTCTCTAATTCTACATGGAATCAGTTGATTTGACCAACCTCGTAACTACCATAAAAATAAATCTAAATTAAACTTTTATTTCTAGAAAGCCTGCAGATTGTAACAGCAAACTACAAACGTGTATACTTAATTTTATTGCCCCTTGAACCATATCTAACTACAAATCCTACAACAGAAGCTCTAAATCACTCAATGAATGCGTAGCTCAAGATGCAATATTGAATGATGTAAAATAGCAAACATACCTCATGAAGAAATATTATTATTATATGTCACTATCTTACCTAATCTCATCTAATAAGTTTCTAATTTTTACATTTTAGTAGCTTTTACAATCATAAATGAAGAATATACATGAAAAACAAGAAATATAATATTTTCCTGTGTTCACTTGTTTTTTTTGCTGTTGGCTGTTGATGAAATTTATACCTATTTTTTAATACTAAAAGTAATAGTACACTAAATAATACACCTATGAAAACAGAACAATAACAAACACAAAGCAAACAATGTCCTATAACTTTCATAATTGATCTGCCTTTTTAAGTATGGCATCAGAGCTTTTGAAAACTTAGCTCCATTTGTCAATCCAAACACCCGAGAGAAACTTTGAAACTGAAGGCAAAATCGACAATACTCTGTCCAGAAATCAATGTAACATAATATGCCATTTGATAGATTAAAACTTTGGCTTTCTGTTGGTTATAAATAATATAGTATGAAAGATCAGAGTAACCTATTGGCAATTTGTGAAAGAGAGGATGTGACAGGTGGGTGAGGTATACAGGTCTGATTTTCTAGTTTATGGCTCAATAAACAAATAAGAATTGAAGGCTATAAACATTATGCTTTGCCTTAGTAGTCTATATTATAATCAGTAACTTACATTAAATTCCATACATCTCAAAGGGGTGGTAACTAAATTAGTGAAGAGGAAAGACCTAGAGAACAAATGTCACAATTCTCATACTAGGGGAGGTTGAGGATGTTTTAAAATGTTTATTTACACAATTAAGAACTTAAAACTTACATAATATTAAAATTTGATTTATTACTAGGTTTGGATACCAAATTTATTTACATATAATTACATTTTTAATGTAACTCTCTGATAGGTCACGACATGTGCACTTTGACCTATCCATAGCAAAACAGTTAGTTCAAGAAAAGCATCAAAGTATGTCATTTAGGCAAGCGTTTATAAATTTTCAACATGTTTGGCTAAGGTTTCTTCTCTCCTCTTTACCTTGTTCAGGAACTTTGCTCTGGATATTTCTTTTTTTGGGGTGTCACTCCAAACTTGTTGGATAAGGTGGCTACAAATGCTTAATAGTTGTTACAGCTCTCAACTGAATAGTTATTTAATATTGTCAAAGCTGGTCCTTTTAAATGAGCAGCAAAATGAATAGCTTGTTGTTCACTATTCCATCTATTCACCTTGAAAACTATTTTGAACTGAAGCTAATTGCTCCTATCCAAGTTTGGTCTCATTTGACAGTTTACGATGATAGTTTGATTTCATGACTTTTTATACAGTTACATTCAAAATTTAATTAAATTACTTTACTATGATTATATAAAAATAAAATTGTCATCAAAACATAGTTAATAAATCAAGGTTAGATATTATATAAGTGTTAAGTTCTTAATTTTATAAGGAAATATATTAAAAAAATCCTCAATCTCCCCTAGTAGGAGAATTGTGACATTTGTTCTCTAGGTCTTCCCTCTTCACTAATTTATTTACCACATTTCTGAGAAGTATGGAATTTAACATAAATTACTCATTATAACCTAGATATTAGTCAGGCAAAGTATAATTTTTTTAGCCGTCAATCTTTTTTTTTATTTTATAAGGCCATATACTAGAAAATCAGACCTACATACCTCACCCACCTGTCCCATTCTCTTTTTCACAAATTGCCAATAGTTCTCCCTGATGTTACAACACTTGTGTAAAGAGTAGTATTATTTTGTTGGAGATAAAGTAGAGCATCAAGTAAACCTCAACTTTTCAGATACCTCAAAAAGCAATATTGGAGATTTATTGGAGTTAATGAAGGAGGTAAAAGAAAATCAAGAAGAAAAAGACAATATTAAAAGATGACCATGAAGAAAAATTAGATAAATGTGACAGGAAATAAATGAAAGACCATGAAGAAAGAGACAGAAAATTAAAAAAAGTGCAAGAAGAAAGGGATAGAAAATTAAAATAAAATAATAGAAAGACTATAACAGAAAGATTGGTGAGGTAGAAAAGAAAATCAATTACAGAATGGTACATTTCGATAAAGAATTGGTAAATGTAAAGATCAAATCAGCAACACCTCTTTCTGCATCTGTCTATGAATTCCAACCTACAACACAATTTAATATGGAATAGGAGAAACTATTTGGACTACACCTTTTATCACTACTGCTGTGCCATCTGTTACTACAGGATCTTCCTGGACTATACCAGCCGTATCAATACTAACTCCAATTCCAGAATTTAGCTGGCCAATTCAACAACATTAACTGATTTAGAGATCAATGGATTTTGATGGAAAGGTATCATGGGAGGCATAGTTCATCTACTAAAGCCATAAGTCTTAACTAATAAATACAATAAAATAAAAAAACTCCAGTGCATTAAACTAAAAATGCCTCATAGAGCAAAAATTCTAAAACTAACTCAGTCACTTATAATTGTAAATATGTACAGGATGGAAGCTAACAATAAGAATAAATAGGTAATCTAAGTCAAAACCAATTCAGAATTACATAAAGCTTATAAGCTGCAAATCTGTTGGGTGAATAGAGAAAACAGAATAAATCTAGACTTCTCCTACACAACCAATAAGCCTTGACATGGTATGGTCAAATTACAAGTATAACTGTGGAACAAGAAGACTAATGCACTAAGCTCTGCTTCACAAAATGCACGGTTCTTGTAAATCCCACTGTAGAGAAATCAAGTGAAGAATGGTTCACCCAAGGATTTGATGAAGTCAAAAGATCAGGCCTCTCACAGGAACATTAGCTAAAATTGAAGAAAAATGGTGAGTCATATAAGTAGGAAGCTAGAAATGGAAAAGATCTGAGCTAGTTAACACAATTTATAGGCAAGATCTGATCCACTGTAGAGACATCTACTCAAATTCAAATTAACATGCACTTGTTATGAAACTGTAAACAATTTACTACTCTGGCAATCAAAAGCAAGGTGTGAATCACTTTTGGAGTCAAGTATATATTTCTCTTACGCAGCCAATGTTACAGGAGATGTGTTTGAAGAAATGCAACACTTAAACCACCAATTAATTTTTTGAAATATTAGAGATGGTATTTGGTAAGTTACCAGAAGACAAACTTATGATCAATTTATGCAAAAGAATTTAAAATAAATTTGAAGCCAAGCCAAACTAGACTAAGAACACTTGAGAAAGTTTAGTGTCTCATTTACTACTAGGTAGACTACCTTAAACCCTATCACCATGGGTATCCTTTACTGCACATGACACAAAGTTTTAGTGTCTTACATTAAAAATTTTATTAAACTATTTTTCATGTTATACCAATTAGTATTGCATAAAATCTTAGATAATAATCCATATTTTAATAGTATACAAGTTTTAAGTTCTTAATTCTATAAAGCAATATTAAAAAAAATCCTGAATTTCCCCTAGTGTGACACATATGACCCATTTTCTCTGGGTATATTCTCTTCTCTATTTTATCCACCACCCCTTCAAAATGTACGAAATTAAGCTTCAATTACTCCCTATAAAATCATCATTGTTCAGACAAACCATAATTTTTTATAAACTTCAATTTTGTTTGGCTACATACAGAGCTATCATATAGAAAATCAGACCCATCCTGCCACACCCACCTGTCACATCTTCTCTTTCAGGATTTGTTAATAGTTCTCTGTTACTTTTAATTATATATTATGTATAGCCAATAGAAAGTCAAATGATGTATTGTGTAATGTGTTCTGAACAGATAAGTGTCAATTTCACTCAGAGTAAAAGCTCCATTCCCATGGGAAAGATAACGACTAGCTAGAATGAATTTGTAACAGCTCTTGTCACATAGTTAGAAAGCTAGAAAAATTTTGAGAGTTAGGGTAAATTGTCTACTTTTTGCATGTTATTAGTCTATGTTCTTTGGTGCATTATTTAATACAATAAAAATTATTTAGTACATTACTACCAATAGTATAAAAAGTAGGGTTACCTTTTATCAACAATCAACAGCAAGAAAAAAAGAAGATTGGGTAAGTACTTTATTTATTGTTTTTCATGTTTATTCTTTATTTATTATTAAAAAAGTAACCAAAATGTAAAAATAGGGATCTTTATAGGTTAGTTAAGATTAAATTAGGTAAACTAAATAACAATAATAATATAATAAAAATGTTTCACGAGGCATGCACATGAGCAGCTTGTGGGTAATGTAACTCAATAGCTGCACATTCCCCGAGTGATTTACAACTTATAATGGCGTGAATAGTATTTAGATATGTTTCAAAGGGCAATGAAATAATTACATTTAATTATAAATAGATGTAAACTGTTATGAGCTTCAAGCTACTTAGAATAAACGAATGTAGTTTTATGTTATAATTTGGAAGTCATTCTGGAAGGAAAAAAAGGGTAATTTAGATTTATTTAGATTTGTTTTTGGTGGTTACGATGTCAGTCAAATTGACTGATCCCGTATAGAGAGAGGGTAGTGAATATAACATATAAAATATAAAGTTTAACTGAAAATAAACATTTGAAATGTATTTAGGAAGTTTTGGGGATTACACAAAGGAAATTTGAGATTTTTGAGATGAAGAAAAGTATTTTTAATTTTAACATGAAAATTACTTTGCACATGGACTATTTAAAACAAATACTCAATATATTCCTGGACAAATCTTTATTTTAGTTTATTAATAATACTTCACACAAAAATATGATTTTTTTTTGTATATGAAAGACATATAATGTTAACTGAAAGAGTGCCAAATTTTGTGAAGATATACACACTATATTAAAAGTTTGAAGTATTAAATCTATAAAAACTTTAAGTGAGCCTGTGTTGAGAGATAATCAGGTATGAAAATATCAGGCAAAAATGTTTTTTCCACCAAATATCACTTTCAAATACTTCAAAGTAATTAGATATGTATACTAGAAAATTGTTACTCATCACCAAAGTTCTAATTTAATAGAGAAATTCATGGGACAGTTAAAAAAATTGGATACCCTTCATGTCATTAAAAGGAGCTTTTCCTTCATCATTATTCGTGGACAAGGGTTAGGAGATGCAAATCAAAAAGTGGTAAAACATTACAGGAAGTTCTTGCTCAAGTTTACAAGAGACATCAACAATTTGTTTAACACCATCAACATAGAAAAAAAACAAAACATAAGCAAGTGTTACATGACCAATTCTATGATGCATACAGAAACTATGTATTCCACAAAGGAAATTCAAAATGAGTCCCTAATTCTTTGAAAGTTATCAAACAGGAAACATTTTACAGTTCTCAGAACAAAATAATGTATACTGTGGTAAAAAAGACCCATCACCCCCAAACTTCAAAGATGATTATTATATTGGAGAACAAAGATCTCAAAATTAAGTGAACTTGAAAAAAGTCTGAATAATAAAGAAAAATAAAGATTCTTGAATAAATAAATCTCATTACACAAAAACTGACAAAGATGCCTATAAGTATCATTAAGATGATAAACCAATAAGGAAATGTATAAGGTCAACAATGTCACAATCAAATGTTTAGTGCTGGAACACATCTTGATATCTAAATTATCCCACAGGCTAAAGATCTGGTATTTTTATGCATATAAGACAAAAATTCCATTCCAAGTTAAAAAAAACTACACATGAAATGAATACTATCATTAAAAAGAGATTTACCTATAATGCAAGCAGTAAGCCTATAACTAATATTATGGACTTTTACCCCAATAAAATTATAAAACATCAAAGTAATCAGGAAAAATTTAACTAAACACTGAGAAATATGTGATTACAAAGCAGCAACTTTCAAAGGAGAAAAATATGTCCAATAGATAAACTGAAACGTTTGCAAAAAGAAAAACTCCAGAACTGAAATGCTGAGACACACCAAAATATGAAATTGCTGGCTCATATTCCGTATCTGGTAGTAAAAGATGCAGTGAACAGTAAATTACCCATTATCTTGCTTACTAAAGCTGCTCCATTATCAGATGTAAAAAAGACAAGTGTATTGTTGGCTACACCTGTAGTCCATAAGGTATCCAGGATGATCCCTACTGAGAAGTCAAGTTCTCTAACTGCATCACCATACCTAAAGTAGCACACACAAAGTATGATGTTTGAAATAATGAATCAAATCATTGAAATGTGCACATCAAATAAAAATTGTGAGAACGGGTTAAATACATGTTGATATTCAAACTCATATCATGATAAATTTATAAATATATTTATCTGATGCTGGCTGTAATGTACAATTAATCAATACAATCTCAAGCTTTATATGTTTATCTGAGAATGACATTTTAAATGGAAAGATAATATGGGGGGGGGGGAAACCCTCTATGCAAACTTATTGGACATAAAGTAACCCAAGATAAAATTTTGCATATAACTACCAGATGCTAAAACACTACATAAACTTACCTCTGATTCAATCATGCATTAAATTATCTATGTAAAATCTTGCATAGAGAATTATATCTAAGATTATATTTAAAATTCCAATCTACAAGATTAAATATAAAGTATAAAACCAACTAATAAGAGGTTAAGTGTATAAAATCAACTAATGTCAGCATGGAGACTTACCTGGATTTAACTGAACATGAAAATTTATGAGGGATCATGTCACTAGGCATGTTAATTTAGCTTTCATATTATTTGGTATGTAAATGTAGCTGATTTCACATTTGTAAATCTTAAACAAGAAAGTTTTTAGCATAGAGATTTGTGCACTATTGTAACAGGCATGTAAATTTGTCTGGCAATACATTTAACAGAGTTGCTTGAGATGAAGCACATAACATTACTGTTACATCTATTACATTAACATACGTGAAATACCATCCTACCCGAGATACACACAACATGTAAAATTTGTAGGCAATCTCAACTAGGCTTAACATGTTAACATTTGTGAAAAAAACAGTTGACACAGACTTAACCAAGTTCACATATCTAAAACAAAATTACATGATATTCTCCAAAACATTCAAACTTTTCAGAGAGGAAAAATTTGCAGGTAAATGTTTATGGAATCATACCCAAAATGAAGATATGACTGGAAATTATAGGATAACTATAAGAAATCAATTTGCAAATCTTTAAGCACACATTGGGATACTTGGGTTAGACCTCCTATGAAAGAAAAAAATCAACACTAAAAATGACTCTAGCCATGTATATGAATGTTGTCAGTAGTGCCATTAGACAGAGCATTGTTGTTACTACTAGTTGCAGTGAAGAATAAAGAAAAGGACCACCTAAGTTTTCCAAGGATTTTAGAAAGGTTAATTAATACTATCACTAGCATGAATTTTTGGTTACCTTAGTGGAACTTAGAGCATTTGCTCGCTAAACCTAACTGTTGGATACTGACAAATGGAGTCAGGTAAGATCAACTAACCCTCACATTTCTGATTTTATAACAGAACCTTGGTTTATGATGATGTGAAAAATTCAAGGAAATAGAAGTTTCACTTATGAAGAAACAACAAAAAAGATTAAAAGATTAACTAGGATTATAAAGTTTGTGCACAAAGTTGTTTATAAACCAGGTTATTAATCATGTTTTCAATAACCCATGTATTTTTCCTGTTACAACATTATAAAACAGTTTTTAATATATCTTCACTTATTTTTACTATTTTTTAAGATTCTCAGGTTTTCCTCCAACTGTTTGTATGTGAATTGAAGTTGCTTTTTTTTTGTTAAAGTAACATAATGAAACAACTTACAATCCTCTTTCACTTTTATCAAGAAAGCTCCTAGAAGCATAAACTGGAGCATGAGTAGCATCTGGAGCCCAGTAAAGAAAGAAAGGCTGTTGCGCTTGAGCTTGTTTCTTAATGAAAGACGTTGCTTCCTGGGTAAGGAGAAACAAAGTCATTTCAAATATCCTTACTTACACACATTGCCAGATGTACATGATGTCTGATAATATACTGTAGTCAGGGTGTTATAATCTCTATTTATAGATGCTATCACAACAACATAATGTCTGACAATATACTGTAGTCAGGGTGTTGTCATCTGTTTATACACACTATCATAACTACATAATTAATGTAACAATACATTACTGCAGAGGTTTCAAAATGTACATACCATTTCAAATGAAGAAATTAAAAAATGTCTTTATCAGAATTCCTATTTATAGTCAGACTGTCATTATATTTATTTGTATATACTATCAGAACTACATAATATATGACAATACATTAAAAATAAATTGATTGTGAAGAAATATTTTAAAAGTCTGAAGTATCAAAATTTAAAGACAATTCTATACGTACCTGGGCACACCCACAGTAGTACTTTAGATTAAATTATTTAACTTTTTGTTCACACTGTATAGCGCTAGCTATAAACATTACCAATGTTTTACTAATACAGCTTTATCATGGCACAATTTTTACACAGTAATGTGCCATTTAGTGATGGAAACATTAATAATGTAATCTCTATTAACTATAATGTCTTTAACAAAACATGAAAAGACTCATGCAACAATATGACACATACTATGTAAAACTTTCAAGTTTTTGAAATGATAATCCTTGTGCTTTTAGTTCATATTTTATTCATAAATGACCTGGAACACACTTTCACAAAGTCTAGTGCACAATAAAGCCACAGAATTTTTCTTCAATTTTTTTGTCTAACAGTAAACCCCCCCAGGGAGCCCCAACAGTCCAGTTTCATTGTATCCTTTACCTATTGTTTTGTTGATTTCAAACATTACATTACAAGCCCTGTTGAAACACCAATAGTAAGCATAGTAGAATTCAAGTTATATCAATACACTTACGAGTTTAAAAATACTTAGATAAAGCTGAAAGCACCAGTATATATTCAAATGACATTACCAGGAGGCTACTTGAGCCTTTACACACCTATAGGTATCCTGATGGAGATCCCAAACACATAATTTATCATTGTCAACCTCCTACACACAGTTCACTAAAGGGCTGATGGAGTTCATATATGATGGAGTTATCTTAGTGTACACCATAC
>NW_013668501.1:93723-97625 GCF_000517525.1 Limulus polyphemus | reverse complement strand
ATGCATAGTACCAACAGTTACAAACATTCAATATTCCACTGCTGCATGCATAGTACCAACAGTTACAAACATTCAATATTCCACTGCTGCATGCATAGTACCAACAGTTACAAACATTCAATATTCCACTGCTGCATGCATAGTACCAACAGTTACAAACATTCAATATTCCACTGCTGCATGCATAGTACCAACAGTTACAAACATTCAATATTCCACTGCTGCATGCATAGTACCAACAGTTACAAACATTCAATATTCCACTGCTGCATGCATAGTACCAACAGTTACAAACATTCAATATTCCACTGCTGTGTATGACTGAAATTCAGCAGATAGCTATCCATCTATGCTGATTCTCTTGAGTCAATCATAGTGTCTGTTTAAAGGCAAGAGTGTAATGGGGTTTTTAGTCTGTTCATTAAATTAAACCCACTTTCACATGCATAAGTGCTTGGGGACAGAGACAAATGAACTTCAACAAAAAAATAATGTTTATAATATTCTCTGTGTATATATAGCAAGCACATTGCAAGTATTCTATTTCATTTTGTTTTCAGTTAATTCTAGAGCAATGCACCACTCATTATGAGCCCAGTTTTTAATTCATCACTTAAAACATCATCTGCAATGGCCAGATCAAAATTAAGTGTTATGCGGTGGATGTGAATGAGATAGGGAACATCTTCCATAATTCATGTCACAACATGAGGTTTTTCCTCCTGTTTACAGCTGTGCCAATCACATTCAAACACATTGCTTTCTTTACCCATTGCCCTTCATTTAATTTTATATCTTGTAGAGCTTTAATAATAGCTTCATGAATACCTTTTGCATTGGAACTTTCTACATCTATTAAAGATAGGTTTACCAACATGCATGTAGCAAGCATAAACAATGTCTTCCTCTACCATGTTGGTCTTTACTCTCATCTGCCATTACACATACAAACTGAGCCCTTCCAACTACATCAATAATTTTAGCTTTAAAACTTCCTGTAAGTGTTTAATAAATTCCTTGGCACTCTTATCACTAAAATAGTTTTATCCATTTTTCATCTGCAGTGACTTGTTTTCGTGATTTCAAGAAATAGGAACAAGTTTCAAATTTTGTACCATATCATTTTATGTTCTTCACTTTATTCAAGCCATGTAAACTCTTGTTGCCATTCATTCTGAGCAACACACACATTCTTTTACCTCCACGATTGTGTTCTCTATTAAGTTATTGTTCAGTTTCTGTTTGAGTAATAATAGAACATTCTTTGACACATGAATGACATGTAGAAGAGAAGGCTCATAATCTTGTTATAGATTAACAGGCATAACCTTAAAGAAATTCTGAATATCTGTTGTACCTAGGTTAAGTTACTGCATAACATTTTATGAATTATGACATTATCCTTTTATATGTCAGTTTTTCAGGAAAAAAAATATGTCCAATACAGTATCATGTAAATAAAGTAACTGAAAAATAACAACATCAGCCAAAGTAGTTTTTATGAAAAGTGTGCTTGATGATATAAAATACTATTCAAAATAAACTTTAGAGAATGATCCAAATTTTCTGTATCTCTGATGAAACACTTTTGTTATTTTTGTCTTGTTTCAGTAATTAGCAGTAAATACAGTACAGCTAGAAGATCCTTTTCACTCCTATCATAGAATTTCCACCAGTAACAGCTCAACAAACAATGAAATCTAAATTCTCTGCTGTTTATGCATATACATGAAGATGCAACACTGAAATATGCGAGATGCTGGAAGTGATGTGGACACGAATGTGGAAATTTAAATCTGTGATAACACAGTAATTACTTACTTTTGATTAAGGGCAATGACAATTTTTAGGTGACCAACTCAGGTATGTAACCTATTTTTTTTATGTGCCTTGGCTATGTCGGGAAATACAACTCTCGAGCACTGCCCATGCATCATGGAAATACCTACTTATATCTGCAGGCCATGGTAGTATACACCCTTATCTACACACATGCCAGTAAAATCCAGTTACATCATCAAACAAACCAGTGGAGTCCACTTGCATCCCTACAGATCCTGGTATATTAACACACTCATGTCCTTACACATTCATTTACTTTGTATAAGTCATTCATTCCTTGCATGTATCAATCAGACCTACTCGCATCTCCACATACACTAATGCAACTTATGTCTACATCATACACCCTAGTGGAACCCCTTCAACATACAGTACCAATAGATCCAGGTAAAACTTATTAAAACCTCAATATCTATGTATAACCTACTTACATTTTCAGATATCTCGATAGAAATCACAAATATACTCACAGATTGTGAATGAAACCAACTATATCATATTTTGGCATAATCCACTCGATTCATGACATATTCTACTACAAATCCTACATATACAACTTGGTAGAACAACACACCTGGTGGAAACTTATGAAATCTGTTGTAAATCTTTTAACCAGTAGAATGTATAAACATTCTAGAGATTTACATATGTGTGTGTATATATTAGATGCTTAGCTTTGTGGATTATATATATCTATGAATATAAACACATATCTAAGTATCACTCATCAAACAATTTTTATATACTTAACATGATAAAACCTACAAATAATCAACCAAAAATTTCACAAAACTACAGAATCGTAGACTTCACACATATTCAAGATCGAAACTTTTATACACAAAAACGCAGCCTAGAAAAAGCTATAAACACAGTAATACATGGGATAGTGAGAAAGTATACCATGTTTACAGGTTACCTGTTGAATCCTATAAGCCACATCTAACTTGAAAGAACCCACACATGATCTATAGAGATATCTAGCTTGTGGGTGCCCATACACGAATCGATAAACCCTCTCACACCCATACAATTCAGGTTTCAATGGTTTACACAAAAAGCATATACAGTTGTCTTATGGGCATATGTGCAGAGTGTATAAAATCTGTACTAGCTCCATGGAAATCATTACTTAAAGTAAAATAGCTATATACATCCAGGCATTTATTATGAGAAGTTATCACACTTGTTAACCTGTATTAAGTGACATCCATTAGTTGTCAGTTCTTTAAATCGATAGCAACGTGCTGCAAAGTTCTCATTATATTTCGTTCCAAGATAAAAAAAAGTGGATAAGATTATTTAAAACTTGACAAAAACTTTGAGAAAAATAAAATATTTAATTTTGTTTTTTCTAGTACTTTTAATAAAAATTTATTATCAAATTTAAGTATTTACATTCAGACACTGAATAGTTCACCTGCAAGTTGATTTTCATTTTCAGTATAAAAATACTATTTATTATCTTACAGTTTTCACATTTCACTTGCATAATCTCTAGAACCTCCTATATGAATAGAAAAAGTTTATTTAAGGTCAATGTTTATATTTTATATTCCACTTTCTCTACAATATCACCAACTCTAGCTATTATCATCAACATACAGTGCAATGAAATGCTTAACATTAAGAAATAGAAGTATGCAAGTACTTTTTAATTGAATAATCTTAAAATATCTTCTTTGGGTTATATGTGTAATTTAACGTTTTTTCTTTTTTACTTATAGTTTATTTTTAATGTTTCATTTCTCTTTCTTATTCTTTACCATTGATTATTTATGTCGACACATGCCAACGGGTAACCGCAGGCGATAGAACAGTAGAGATACCTTAGCCTCTGGCAAAATCTTTTTATACACACTTGGTAATGAAGCCTTGCAAAAATGAGGGGAAGGTTTGGATATTTTATAAAATTTATTAAACCTTTCAAATATGAATTTTAAAACACAGATTATGCATAATCAATTAAAATATATAAGTAAAACCTAAATACAATTTAACTGTCTTTCTAACTATAACATATTATAAAAACACTGAAGTGCTATAGTAGAACAAAGCAG
>NW_013668501.1:81054-93702 GCF_000517525.1 Limulus polyphemus | reverse complement strand
CTAAATTTAATGTATTTTAACTATAACATAATTAATAAATAAATAGAAGTAGTGTACTAGTGAACAAAGCAGCCAATAATAGAACAAGCATTCGCATCTATCCAAGGATGACAACTTGGTGCCAATTTCAAAATAACCATTGTTGGATTATAATGTAAAATGAGCTCTTTATTGCAACTATAAACATGTAGATGTAATTTCTAAAGCTCAACATTAAACTATAGAAGGTGGATGTGGCATGTGTCAGGGGTTAACAAAATTGATTTCTTGTTTCAACTGCATTAAGCAAAAGTACTTTGAGCCATACATATCAAAAGGCCAAGTAAGCTACATTCTCATCCAGACTTACATGTACATAACTATTGCCTTATGCTTCAAGCTATACTTCGCCAAATGTTGACATTGTTTATAGCTCGTGCATCATGTGACACAAACCTGCAAGATTTCATTATTGCTTTCAATGTTTCTTTTGAAATAAAGGAATAAAAACTAAGATAATATAAAAACTTTGACCTATAATGTACTTTGTAATAATAATTTCATTAAAATGCATTGATAGTAAAGTGGTTTAATTAAATTTTGATTGTAACTCAGTGACACACCCAGAAAGGATTTCAAAAATGGCATCATTGTCATAGGGTTAACATGCGGTTTTTAATTCACTAGTTTCATATAACTGTGCATTTTCTTTTACATAATTTCTTGTCAATGCACGATGCTTTACAAACTTTCAAATCTTCCAGTTCAAGTTAAGTTTTAAGTATACTTTGAGTTTGATAAAACAACATACCTCAGTAAACAAAATGGTAAGGTTGGACTCCCCTGTTGTTCTGTTGATCTGAAAGTCTTCATAATACCTAGGTTTAAATACAAACAAACACTTAGCAATATTACACAAAACATAATAATAAATGATTTCTTGTTCAAACAAAGTACAGAGGGTTAATTGCACTTTATATGAATGGTTTATATATGCTAATGCAGAAAAAGGTATAATTTTCATAGGGTATTTGGGGGACATGTTCCCCTGCACTTTATCAAGGATAGAATACATATTTTTGATAGAGAACACCCTCATGCATATCCTACCTACAGACACTCTCCTCCCTGCTTTTGAAACCAGAGTTACACCACTAAATGCAATGGTATGTTGCTGCTAATGTTAGTCGTGACGTTGTGGGCTATATGTTTGACAACTATGTACTTAATCCACAGGAACTTCCTTGTCATGCAATATTGTCACAGGCAGACTTCTGGCAGGAAGAATATAAAAAGCCTTTTTATAAAGGAAGATAAATAAATAAATAACACAGTAAGTTGACAAAGGAAAGCTTCAATGTTCTTCATGGAAGCAAAAAAGCCTGTATATTACAGTGCTTAGAACAGCAGTGGTCTCCAAAACTACACCCTAACCCAATGCAAAGTAAAGGCTATGGTTCTGAAAACGTATATTTTTAACCCTAATGATATTAGGTGAACCTGCTGGTCCAATAAACAAGGATTTGAAGTTTAAAAAGCTCAGAAGCAAAAAAGTTTACAAGTCTAACAACTGCACATTGAAATTAAATCTTGTGAGGCAGTTCTAATGTACTATTAGAGCAACTGGTCTTCGTAACTCTATGAAATCTAATTGTACTGATTTGGTGCACCTGTTGGATGGTTTGCATTGTGAAAAAACTAATGAAGGAAATAGCTTTAAACTTCAGAATTACTTTCTACAGACTATGTAGGTCCTGCAAATAAAACATGTTATTTTGTATATGCTATTTGTATGAATTTGCAAGCTATGAAATTTTTAAAATAATTTAATTGTAATATGTTCTTATAAGAAACAATTATAAATGCTTACCTTTGTTCTAGGTTTAAATAACTTATTTTATGCCTTCCTATGTTCTTTGAAAATTTACCAATAGTTTTAATTTTATAAAACTGTAAAAACTTTATGATTTGAAAAATCAACACATACAGTTTAATTGTAATTTACCATCACTGATGTACAATAAAAATAACTTTTTTTAAATTGTTAATCAGAATGTTGCAAGATAATACATGGTGATAAAAGAAAAATCCTATAATTATAATTGAAATTAACAATGTAATACATAATAAAAGAAACACCAAATAACATTTTAAATAAAAGATGAAAATTGTTTAACATGGAAAGAAAATGTATAATATCCTTTAAGAGAGAGATACAATATGCAAATACAGATTTAACTACATACAAAATCTTTAAAAAAGAATATTACATATTAAAAAAAAAACACTAACAATGATTCCCTGCCTCCCCCCTTTAGAAGGGGATAACCTAACAGACTATACAAAAATTTAAAATAAACAATGACATAATGAAAATACAATGCAGAAAAATCAAACTTTTACACAAATCAAAACATCAGTCAATATACAAAACTGCTGGCTTTATAATAAGTATGTTAACAAAACCCATTTTTCAGTAAATGGTAAAATCAAAGAATCTTAAAACAAAACCCTAACACAAGTAAAAAAGCAAACCATAATCAGAACAACTATACACATACATCTACATACACACACAGAAATTACCAAAAATGAAGAAAATTTACAATGATTATACAACTTAAATGGATCACACCTGCTACTTCAGCTTTTCTTGAAGATAAAGCTTCCAAGATGGCATCTGCCTTAGTCCTTTTGATATCAGTGGATCTTGGTTTTTCATGTCTTGTGGGGTCGCAGAGACACTGGCTTTAAGCTGGTCTTCTCTGACTGACATCTTACCACCATGATCTTGAGTAATGCTGATATTCCATCATGCAGCAGAAAATGCTTTGGAAATACTCAGCACAGTTAGTGAACCATGGCTCTGCAGTTTATAGTGATGGTACAGCACATCTTCCTGCACTTGTAACTGAACATAGTGCCACAGGTTATGTGCATCCAAGTCATACTCTATTAGTGAAAGTTGGCTTTCACCTTGCTGCATAGCATAGAGTGCTCATACTAAGTTCGGATCCTTCAGTGTTAATCTTGACATTCATCCAGTAATGGATTCTCCTACTTCATGGTTTACCTTTGTAAGAGCAGAAATGGCTATTCATATACTGGAATATAATTCTCTGGTTCTCAGCCAGACTATAAATTGTGACCAAATACCAAAACATCCTTGACATAGATCAGACATATCACTTTCCCATTGCATGCCCTCCAGGTAAGCTCCAGTAGGCTCTCCAAAGTGGCAGTTCTATTACACAGATCAAATGGCATGATGCAGAATTCATCTCTTCATCTCTTGTGCAAAAATCATTAACCAGTATTAGGCCTACTTTTGTCATCAAGCTCTATTTTCCAGCAACCGGAACACTAGGTACAAGGTGTTAAGCCAACAAGAACCTTCTAACACATTCAGGCATTCATCTGTTTATGGTAAAGGAAAGGTGACATCAACATGAATTACCACATTCACTTTTTTAAGATCAATAAAGAGCCTTGGTGTACTTTCCTCTTTCCTAACAATCACTATTGGAGCACTCTCTGGAGGATTTATGACTCTGTCTTTCAACATTTCAACATTCAGACCTGGCAACCTCCCTAGTGTTCCAGAGAAGTCAGCACTGTAACTACTTTATAAGACATGCATTGCCTGTATCTAAGTTGTGCTGAATCATTGCTGTTCAATCAAATTGGCCATATGATTTCATGGATACATCAGTATATTCAACCAACAAGTCACTAAGTTACTTTTTTTTGCATTGGTTCTAGAATGATAACATCATCTTGAACCAGTGACCTCAGATGCGACTATAGTGAGGTACTTACAATGGACATAACCCTAGTGTTACCACTAGCATTGATTACTTCCATTTCACTCACCTTATCTATAACCATTCCAGTACACAGATTACTTATAATTACAAAACATCACTGGAACTTCATATCTTGTTGGATTGATGACTATCTGAGCTAATGCTGACTGCTTTCTGGGCAGAAAAAAGAGTATATTTCATGTGCGGCTTTTATAACTGCATTATAGGATACTGACACACTATATTTTGTCTGGAGTAAACCATAAAATACCACTTGTGTACAAGTAATAAAATATTTTACAAAAATGAAGTATGATGTAGGGATGGCAATGCCAAAAAGTACAGAAACAAAATCCTTACATAAGTATCCAGTAAGTACTGAGTCAATATTACAGGTTTAAGGTTATTAGCCACTGTAAGACTGTATAGCTGTATTCAGTTTAAATACTTTTATTCAAACCTGAATTCATGCAACTGACAGGAATTCAACATTTAGTTATAGATAAAAGTTATTCTTGGAAGGATTTGGTTGCTTATTAACTTTATATATCCTTTAATCTTTGGAAACCAAACATAGTGAGAGCATTACAGAGATAAATAAACTAAGTTAACTGTATCCAAAGCTCAAACTAATATGTCTTATAAAGGATTTTGTTACTCCAGTTATAGCTAACTACTACTACTAAGTATTTGTTTATCCAAGAATATGCACTTTCATTTGCTTGCTTTCACATTGAAATATTTATAAAAGGGGAAAAAATAAATTAATTAAATAACACCAAGCTTAATAGAGTCATCTAAGTATCCCTGCTTCAACTATTTTTAAATACTATAATGACAAAAAAACACTTAAACTTGTGTTGTCTCTAATTATAATTTTACATGGTTCATCTTCCATCAGTATAAAAAAAAAAGGAAAAATGCAATTACTCAAAACCAAATGTAAATAATATAAATATTACATATGTTCAACAATTATTTTTAACAGCAACTTCAAAACTGATGTCCTGGCAGAACTGTTCAGTTCACTTGACACATGGCTGCTTTATGTGAGAAATGAAAGTAACCTTAGGGTCAAAGATAAGCCCCAAGAACTTTGCCTCAGGGACCACGGAAAGAACAACATCACCAAGACGGAGATCGCGATCAGGGTGTACACCCCATTGGTGGCAAAAATGCATGAACACGGTTTTGGCAAAAGAAAAAGTAAAACCATTTGCTATGGTCCACTTGAACAAGCGATTGAGGGCAGTCTGTTCGATGACCTACATGAGATGTGGAAGTTATCGACATAGAGTCAGTTTACAACAGTAGGAGAAAGTTGTGTAGTGATAGCATTGATCTTGATACTGAAAAGTGTGACACTCAAGACTCAGCCCTGAGGGACTCCAAGTTCTTGTGTGAAAGAACAGGAAAGTATTGAACCCACATGGATTTGGAATGAAAATGGGTAGCTGGCCATATGAGTGGAGGTCCCGCAAAATGCCGTACCTCCACATAGTGTTGTAAGCTTTCTCAAGATCAAAGAAAACAGAAACAAGATGTTCTCTCTTGAGAAAGGCTTCCCTAATCGAGGTTTCAAGTTGAATCAGGTGGTCTACAGTGTAGCTCTGTTGATGGAACCCACACTGGGTGGGTGAGAGCAGGTTTTTTTGAATTGAGGAACCAAACAAGATGAGCATTAACCATCCTCTCTAAGACCTTACAAAGACAACTAGTCAAAGCAATTGGATGATAATTAGAAGAAATCTTGGGATCTTTCCCAGGTTTAGAGAAAGGGAGGACAATAGCCTGGTACCAAGCATCAGGAAAAATGTTCTCCTGCCAGATCCAGTTAAAAACAAGAGTAGCAAGAGAGGCAGGAGAGAGATGGCGAAGCATCTCATAGTGAACATCATCAGGCTGGACCGATGTACTGCCAGATCAATGTAAAGCAAGTTTGAGTTCCACCAGTGTAAGGGGGCGATTATAGTCATAAAGATGATCAGCCCGAAAGGAAAGAGGCAATCGCTCTGCTCAAGACTTGATGGCCAAAAAAGGTGGGGGAAGTAACAGAAGAGTATCAGCAATGTTCTGTAAATCAGCAACTTTTTGGCCATTGGAGAGCAAGATGGAAAGAATACCTCCCACTGACCTTCCAAATCTTGTCCCATATGACTTTGGAACTGGCAGTAGAAGAGATGCTAGTTGTGAATTTAATCCAAGATTCCTTTTGGCTTTGACATCTGACCTGCCAAGCATGGACATTTGCCTGCTGGAAAGTGATGCAGTTGGAAAGAGTGAGACACCTGCAAAAAGGATCCTGGACCCATTTCTGAGCTTTCCGTGCCTGCTGGAGACCACCATGGATGAGATGTTATCAAGGTTTTATGTAAAGAATGAACAGCTGCTTGAATTAAGCAATCAGTTACTGTTTCCACACGGTCATTAATAGATGGAAGACTAACTAGCAGGATCAAGTTCCAAGAGAGAGGTGAAAGAAAGCCAGTCGGCCTGGTCCAACTTCCTCCATAGCACTAGGGTTGGGTGGCATCAACCATGGGCCAATCCCTCTCAAAATGATAGGAAAATGATCACTGCCCCGTAGGTCACTGTCAACCTTCCAAGAAAAGCAAGAGAAAAGTGAAGGGGAGCAGATAGATAGATCAATGGCAATAAAAGACTGACTAGGTGCATGAAAATAAGTATAAGAACCAGTATTGAAGAAAGAAAGGTTGTGATCCAAGAGCATATGCTCTACAAAACGACCTCTCCCATCAGTATCAGCACAATCCCATCGGGGATTTTGTCCCCTAAAGTCTCCCAGGGTTAAAAAGAGAGACAGCAACTGTTCAATGAGAGCATCAAGGTCTGATTGATCACAAGTCTCTCCAGTAGTCAGGTAGAGAAAACAAAGAGTGATGGTACAACCCAAGGAAACACGGATGGCTATGACCTCCAAGGGTGTATCGAGTGACACAGACAAGGTGGGCATATGATGGTCGACCAGCATTGCCACCCCTCAATGCACTCATCCATCACACAACCTGTCATTCCAGTAGAAAGAAAACTGTCAAAAGGCGACTGTCAGCAGGTTTCAGGAACGTTTCTGTAAGGAAGACACACAGGATAACAGGAATCGATGAAGGCCTTAATGTTATCTAGATTGGAACAAAAACCTAGACAGTTCCACTGTATCAAAGTAGCCATTTTTACATAGGTGGAGGAGAACTGGGCAGAGAACCATTCTGTTTACAACTACACCATTTTTCTTTACTAAAAGGAGGTCTTTCAACCCCCATGGATCCTGTTCTAGGTCGAATGAGAAGATCTCTGTCATTAGACTTAGATTCCAGCAACTGATGGCGTGAACGAATAAATGTTCAGCATATCGAGGCTGACGAAGATGGACCCAAACAGACACTGGAAGCTGGAGCCAAAGGAGGTGGACCCAGACAGTCACTGGAAGGAATGGTGGGGACAGAGATAGAAGTAAATGTTGACTTGTCAACTTGGTTATCCATTGAGGGCAAAAGAATCTTCACATGATGCAAAAAAGGCTCTAATGGAGGGATGGAAAGGTTCATCTGCACTCCCACTGTAGCAGTGAAGCGTAGTATAGCAACATATGTCCGAGATGGAGTTGGGAACAATAACTTCCAGGTAAGAAACATTGTTAACAGTTTTTAAATGCTGTACCTCTTTCTCCTCCACCCACTTAGGAGAAAAACAAAAGTAAGAGAGATTGGAACCATCACAGTTAAGGTCTAGTTGACACTCGTAGATGTCATGGTCTTTGCCACCACAACAAGCACACGTCATAGCACCATGACAAGATGCCTTCGAATGACTGAATTGCTGACAATAAAAACATCAAAGAAGGTTAAGAATACATGGCCATATCTTACAATGAAGATAACCTGCCTTGACAGAGGCAGGAGGACGTGGAGATGTAAACATCGAAATGAAAACATTGGTAGGCAGCATAATTCCATCTTTATGAGTAGAGATATGTTGCAATGTAGAAACTCCTTGGCACGAGAAACCAGCGAGGATCTCCGACTCAGAGATGTTCTTCAAATCCCTCCCAACAATAACTACTTGTGAGGACTTCAAAGCAGCATGGGAAGTAACCTCAATGGGTATATCCTCCATGGCCTTAGAATTCAGGAGTTCCCTGTGTTTTGATGTAGATGCTTCCACCAAGATGTCCCCAGAATGTAGCTTCTTGACTAACTTTGGAGAGCCAGCAAGCCCCTCTAATCTAATAAAAAATGGAGACATTTGTCCTGAAGGTTTTTCTGATAAGGAATGCAAAATCAAAAATGAGGTACAGAAGCAAGATGAGTTGAAGATTAATGATCAGAGTATTCAAGGCATGGTTGTTTACCAACAAGCTGAATTTTTACTATTATATTTTTTTTAGGATTTGGGGGATCCATAATAAAAGGAGAATGGTTCAGTGCTCACTGACCCCACCCACCATGGAGTCCTATGAGAATATGCACTACAATGCCAAACAAGGACACTGCAGCAATGCCAGGGCTTTGTGAGCACTATATCCAAACACCATCATCAGACACAATGTCCACAACACCTGTTTAAATTGCCCAACACTGATACTCAGTTGACCCTAGCCCAAAAGGACCAGCTGATTGACCCTGGGGGCACCCCAAGGCCACCTGTATACAGGAATTCAAGGCTAAAGTGGCGTGTTGCAGAGCTCCAGACACCACTCAACCACCAGGATCCTCTCCTCCCATTCATGGGTCACCATGCATAGTAAACACGTTTGTGAATGTTCAAATCCCAGAGGATGTAAACTGAAAATACAGAACCATCTCTGGGAGGTTCCCTCACCACGTACAGGAATCCACCTCGATGATGATGCCTTTACTGGCAAAATCATGGTCGTAATAAATGATGTATTTGTGAAACATACAATTCTCTTGTTTTTCCTCAATACTGTAAATACTATGTCTTTGTTCCCTCTGTCACTTTGACAATGTCTCTGAAGAAGGTGAAATTAATCATTAAATTGAAAATTATTTTACTTTTGTGCATGTTGAAATTTGGTGACATACCATAATTTTCCGAATACAATACATGCTTTTTTTTTACTAAAAATGTATCTAGAAGTTAGAGTACATATAATATATGGTAACAAATCTAAATGGTTTGTTTTTTACAGCCAGTACAGACAATCTTTTTCAACAAACGTTGTGAATGCTAATGCATACTTACTAGAAATGTTGTATTTTGACGGTATATCTTACTAACCCCTTGAACGCGATGAACCTTTAAACCCCTTTCTGTGCATGTCATGAGATTTTACTGAGTTAAATTCAAAATTGAATTAAACCACTTTTCTATAAACGTATTTTAATGAAATTACTATCATCAAATACGTTATAATTTAAGGTTTTATATTATCTAAGTTTAATTCCTTTATTTTGAAAAGAAAAATCTGAAACAGCAATTAAAACTGCAGTTTTTGCTGTCACGTGATCCACTGTGGTTAAAATTCTCAAGTTTAAAGGTCTTACACAAGAAACTACGAGTTCCTAATATAGACAGTCAAAATACAGTTCCAGCTGTCTCTCATTAGCTGGGGAGAAACTTCCAAGAATTTCAATGTGAAACAACATTCTAATATTTCTAAGTTTAAGGTCAGCCACTTCCACTTCCACTTACAAAGTCAAAGCTGTGTTGTCAAGCAACACTTTAAAGTTGAATGGCATTTTTATAACCAATAGAAAGAGCAGATTTCTCACTATTCAGTTATTGCCTGAAGAAACCTATACCTGTGTATGGATCTGTAGTATGAAATAGAAAATAAGCTTAGTCCATTGTTCTCTTGAGAGATATGTAATGTTTGGCAGTGTTTCTCACCTTATATGTATTAGTTTGCTAAACAGTTAGATTGCATTTAGGTTTTACATTTATATCTTAATTAATTATGTATTATTTGTGTTTCAAAATGCACATCTCAAACGTTTATGATTTTTATACATTTAATTTGTTGTAGTTTGGCTTACCAAAATGTCTAAGCAATATGGCATCATTTGCGTGTGCGAGCGTATGTGATTGGAATTTGTGCATGAGACTCGCCCTATAATAAACAACATAGCACCTCGCGGGACATGTTGTGGATCTTAGGATAATGAATAAAAGACAAATAATTGGAAAAGATAATTAAAAATAAACTACAAGTGAAAATATAAAGACGTGAAATTATGCATATGACAAAAAGAAATTTGAAAACTATTCTTCAATAGTTTAAAAGGCATGTACTTAGTTTCATTTCTTAATTTTAAACATTTTATTTCACTATACATTGATATCTAGAGTTAATGATATAATAGAGAAAGTGGAAAACAAAATATAAACATTTACCTAAAAAACTTTTGATATTCATTTAGGAGGTTATAGAGATTATGCAAATGAAATGTGAAAACTGTGAGAAAAAATAGTATTCATGTACTCAAAATAAAAATCACATTGCATGTAAACTATTCAGATTAAATAATGTATATTTATTATAAATAGTAGAAAAAATAAAAATATTTTTTTTTTAAAGTACATAATCTTAGGACCATTCAAGTCAAATTTAAAACTATATCATCAGCTAGTTTCATTTTTATAAATAATTTTCATAAAAGTCGCATACCTACTTATAATGTAAGTAGATTGCAGTCAAAGGGTTAATTCTCTCCATTTCTAAGCCATAAATGAGAATTGTCTCCTGTTTTCATTCGTTTCAGTACCTTTAAACATAATTTTTGAAATAAAATGATCAAGAAGCTAAGTCTTGTGATTTTTAAGATTTCTTTACATGCACACTTGGAAAAGTTTGGAAATACAAAACTAGTTATCACCACATTACATCTGATATTCAAAAGTACAATTCATTTTCAAATTCTGAGTCTGAATCACTGTCCTCAAATAGTTGGTGCAACTTCTCTACATAGCAAGTATTAAGACAAACTCAATTTTAGAGATTTAACAGATACTCTAACATTTTGACAAGTTTATATGCTGGCTGCAACTGCAGTAATAGCAAGCATTATGGTGAATGCAAAATGGTCACTTTGATTGCAGTATTACAAAAGTCTACGTGCATATTATTTATGGTGATAAAGCAAATTTGACTCTTTGTTTGTGAAGATTAGAGGGCATATTATATTTGGAATTGTATTATATTTGAAAAATTATGGTAATCACCAACAGTAATCACATTTCCTTAGATGTAAATGAGCAGAGAATGGGAATCAATCACATACTGATGACTCTCCGATGAGAATATTTGGTTGCATCATGTATGTTATACTTATTTCACTTCTGGTTCACTCAAAAGTGTTAGAAATGTTTTCAGAATGATATCATAACAACTTTTTAAAGCAAACAGAAACTCAAAACATTGCAGTTAAAGTGATTTTGTTTTACCTTAAGAAATAAAATGCTGGAAGAAAGGATATACATATAAAACTAAAGTAGATGAGATGTAATGAGCTAAGGTAGACATATGATGTTTATCAGCAAGCAACATCTAATGAAAACCCTGCAAGAAGTATGATTATTATATAGATACTAAGCAATTGATAAATACAGGAAAGAAACATGTAATACTCCGCTGAAAGATGTGTGATTCTTCCTCAAAAAATTTAACCAATGCAGGAACTGAAACAACATCCATAATTGTTGTTTAAGACTCATAACGTACATAAATTAATATGTAAAACGGACTTTTCTCTAACTTAAAATGCACTGAGCTCAGTACAATATCCATAATGTTTTGTAACATTATAGTATTCACAATTCTCTTACTTCTTTCACTGTCATGAGCACATATAAGTTCTCTTTATGGCAATGCCATAAAGGTTTGGAATTTTGTACCACCATAAAGAAAGAATATTCCCTTGGAAACTTCCCAAAGTTTACCATTTTCAAGTTTCAGACAAATAACAAAATATTAAAGTGTATGTGTGCTTGTCTATATTATGCATCCAAAAATAAATTTAGTAATATAACTCAAAAAGAAAAAAAAACACATACAGTGAACATGTTTACTAACTCTACTTGTAGATGAAATCCAGCTGAGTATATCACCAAAAATGAAAAAAAAAAAAATCTAGCAGAACAAAGCATGCAACCTGTACATTGTCAACGTTGAACTTCTGCATATGCACTAGCTGCCATGCTATTTTAACACAGCATGGCTTTTGTGGTCTTACTAACAGGTGTTAGTGATGCTATTCAAGAAAACAGGATACTGCTGGAAGTGCAAGGTTAAACCTACAGAATTTGCATTGCATAACATGATCGAGACATGCAGAGCTCTCACAGCATGTGATAAGAATGCTGCTGCAGTGCAAATAAACACACAATAAACAAACAGTTAAATAATAATAAATATAAATGACACTTCATTGTATAATGTTATTGCCACATTTTCAGTTCTCTGATTGGTCATGCAGTGCATGATTTGCAAGCCTGCAAACCAAACAATATAAAAAGTAGCCCCACTTTATTATACTTTATCCCCCCCCCCCCCACTAGTGGTATGCCATGGAATTCACAAGCAAAATAAGTGAGATATAATACAAACTGTATATTAAGCTGTTTTACAATTGTTTGAAAATTAAGCACTAAAACCATAGAAACTCTGATAATATATATATATTTAGAAGAATAAGTGGAACAAATTCCAGGAGACGAGGCTCACCAACTAACACATTTAAAATTGTTTCATAACATTATTGCCACCTGGCTCCCTTACAATTATCAGACTCCACTACAACACCAAGTCACCAGTACTGACACACTTAGAATTACTACATGTTACTGTAACAGATCATTAACAGTATAAATGTATATATACAAG
>NW_013668501.1:70291-80927 GCF_000517525.1 Limulus polyphemus | reverse complement strand
CTCCCTTACCTACTTAATTACTAGACTCCGACCTACTAACACCAAGTACACCACGTACTTTACGTACACTTAGAATTACTACTATGTTACTGTAACTAGATCATTAACAGTATAAATGTATATATACAAGCTGGTTAAGAAAAATCCTTTTTTAAAGAAACTTCCTCATAATTTGCTTCTTTACTTTTAAGGCTACTTAAAAGACAAGGACTCAAAAGAAAAGACACTGAACTTACACATGCACATATCAAACCTATTCTATTAAAATGATGTCTAATAGCATACAAGCTGTTTGCAGATGGTGAGAGAACTATATTTTATTTGTTAAAAATGTAAATTTTTTTTTTAAATAAAAGTTATTCACTTGATTGCACATAAAGTATTACATACCTTCCAATCATTTCATCATTCCTGAAAACAGGAATATTTGGAGTTGATTTGTCATTATAAGGGCCAAAGTGACAGTTGGATGATCCAAACCATTCATGAAACCCATGTTTTAATGGTAGGTACTGAGCTTGGTGTCCAAGATGCCTGCAGGTCAAAATGGTGGTGAACAAAGAAATACAATACACAGTATATTTTATAAACAAAGTAAGCTTTCTACTGAGGATGTAAAAAAAGAAACTGAAACTTTTAAATTCTATATTCTTACAACAAAGGAAAAGTTTCAGATATTACAAAGATATAGTTCATACAATATTTAGTGTGAAAGAAAGACTAAAACCTGCAATGAATTTTACAGTTAAAATAAAAAAAATGCATTCATAATATTATTTAATAACCAAAAGGGTAATCATGTGTGACAAAAAATGTTTTTGCTTTATCTAAACAAACAAACGAAAAACTAGCCTGTGAAAGCATATAATGCGTTACTACAGGCAAGCATCCTTCAAAGGCTTACATACTAACACTTTTCGTTATTCACTAAAACAAACCTTACCAAACAATCAAACACAACCGACTTGTAGGCCTAGGAACTTTCTAAAATAAGTTTTAGATAGTGTGTAACAATTTAATTTTAACATTATAAGTTTCATCCATCAACTACAATTTGATGTGAACACTCTAAACCACCACAAGTGGAAAAAGCTATCACCATTTCAGTCACCTAACATTCTTCAAAATCTTTAATGAATACGTACCATTTGCCAACAATTTTATTTCGATATCCAGCTAAAGCTAAAAGTTCACTTAGCAATAGCTCCCTGTCTGAGATTCCTCCCACTATTTCCTGAGGTGTATAACCTAAACATAAAGTTAAGTTTCAGTTGATATATAGTACCATATAATACAAAAAATACAAGTTCTCCTTCTCTTCATTCGTTTCACTAAATTCACGGCTTTTCCCAGATGCTGAATCAGCCATTTAGCTATATATTGCTCTACCCACCTAAGTTATTTATAATTCATTAATTCCTTTCACCTTGCATGATATCAAATAATCAGTCATTAGTTTTACTATTGGTATACATCACACGCAGCTCTTAATATCCTTCATTCCCTAATAGGACTAAACCTTAATTTTGCACATTTCTGAGCACCCCCGGTTGTCAAACAAGCCCCTTCGGGGCTTGTTTCATTTTAAACCTTAATTACTGCCAAGAAGAGGTGGAATAGATAAAAAATACTTACATTATGGCAGAAGATTTGTTTAATTAAAGCTCCACAAGGGCTAGCTGTTCTAGCCTTTCCTAAGTTAGAAGCAACAGACTAGATGAAAGGCACCTAGTCAACCCCACCTATCTCCAATTCTTTGGTTACTCTTGTCAAACCAAATATGGAGATTTTACTGCCACTTTCACAATGCACTCATGGCCCTAAAGTGTAATATTTGTATTATTTGTTTTAGTGGTAATGGAACATGAACTATGAAACCTCAGATTTACAGTCTGGTATGCTAACTACTGGGCCACCCTCAGCCCAAAAGGTAGAAAGAAAGATGAGGGAAATACTGAGCATTTCATAGATACCAACTGGAATAATTTTATGGAGGATAAGCTTGTGGTAGAATACTCTATGGTTGAAGAGGAATAAAGAGATTTCTTACATGTTCTTTTGCAATACATTTATGAGCCAACAACATATCTTTTATTTTATTAAACTAGATGAGAATGCTGTATAAGTGATGGAGTAGCTATTAGTGATAGAAAAAGAGTCAAACTACTAAAATTCTAAGATTAATATCAAGGTTTCTGTCAACAAAAAAAAATGTTAAAAAAAACAACAACATGAAAGTACAGACGTATCAGTTTTATCAGTGTTAGTATCAAGTGGCAAAAATTATATCGAATTTTGTCATAAGCACTCGTACACTGGTATAGGAAGTTTTTTTTCATACCTAATCAACTTTCTAAAAAGGTTTTGATATGTTTTTGCTGTTTTTTCATTAAGGGCATTTCTTTAGACATTGTTTAATAATGACTTACAGAAATCTTTTGAAAGTATTGTTTAATAAAATATTATCATCATGGGATACATGAAGAGATTACAATAAAGAAAGTAGATGGTGGTTATAAACTGGTAGTTTTATAATTCGATAAATGTGACTAGTGGATTTCTGAAGATCTTTTGGGAAACTGCCATTCATTAGTTATACATAAGATATAGGTAGCAAAATAGGATGTAAGTTAGTTTATTTTCCTGATGACTAAAAATAGTTTGGAAAAGAGATAATAAAAAGAATGTTTTGGATTCGTAAGAATCTCAATAAGATTAGTGAGCTGTTTTAATTCAGGTGGATCTTGAGAGGATTAATACACTGTTTCAGAAGGAACTTGGGGATTAGTGAGCTATTTTATTTCAAAAGGATCACGAGAAAATAGTAAGCTGTTTTAGAAGGAGCTTGAGGATCAGTGAGCTGTTTTGATTCAGAAGGATTTTGAGGATTATTGAGCTGTTTTAATTCAGAAGGATCTTAAGAAAATAGTGAGATATTTCAGAAGGATCTTGAGGATTAGCAAGCTGTTTAAATTCAAAAGTATTTTGAGAGGATTAGTGAGCTGTTTTGATTTAGAAAGAACATGCAAGATTAGTAGATGACTGAGTACTTGAAATTGTATTTCAATATAGAGCAGGGTAAAGACAAATAATTGCCAAGTGAGAAGAAAGTTGGTACTGTAAAGAATTAAAAAAAAATGGGTGTGCTTATTATGAAAAGACAGATCTTTGGTACAGTATCTGTATACTGTAGTAACTAGAGCTAACAAGACATTAACTTCTATATACAAAAATGTTAATATTTATAAGCATAAAGCTACTATTACTTTATTTTATAAGACTGTTGTTAGACCTCACACTCAGTATTGTGTTCATGAACTTCACATGTGGTCTTCTTACTAAAGAAAAGTTATCAATATGATTTAATGGATAGGTTAAAAAATTACTTAAATGATTAAAAAATATGAAAGTTCTGTCTAGCTGCCAAAAGTTACAGCCCAGGAGGCCCTTTATCAATATCAGAACACATAAGTATAGCTGGATATGAATCTGAAATGCTATTCTTCAAATATCTAAGTTCAAATCAATACTGCAGAAATTAAAAGAAAAATAAAAAAATTGCAGACTAGCATGACTTTTACTTTGATTATTAAACTTATAAGAATCTTTTATATTTTGTTTTTCATTCCAAAATGATCCCTATCAGTCAAATGGCTTTTTGACATATTGTTCATTCTCATACATGCTGTCATTTCTATGAAACATAGTTTACAATCAATGAAATATTTCTACAAGTTACTCTTCTTAATTTTTATTGAAAATATTTCATAATTATCGACAGTTAAAAGTTAAAATCAATACTTCTGGAAAACTATTTGGGATGAAAGCGATGTTATAATGCTAGGAGACAAACAACATATTCAACTAATTTTTAAAACATATATACATATAAAAAACAAAAACAAATATAATTATATAAAATCTAATTATGAAATTAAATCACAGGTAGTTGCTTCAAATACATGTTTGGCACCTGTTTAGGTGTTACAGAAAAGACAATTACGAGCATTCTTCACCATACACTCACAAAACATTTTTCTGTCATCTCTGTGATTAATTTAATATTCATTAATTCATACTACAGAACCATGAACACTACATGGATATAAGTATCTTATCCTAGGGAAAACTGCTTTAGGTAGTCTGTGCTTCATTCAAAGGACATGACTGAATCACAGAAACAGTTCATATAACTTATGTTAATATGTTTTACATTACATGTAAAGAAAAAAACCTAACATTCTCATACACAATATAAAAGCATTTTAAAGATAATATATGCTTTCATACAGTTTCACACATTTATATTCCACTTCAACATACATCACAATTTTAACCAAGTGATATATATATATATATATAACCATAGCAATACCACAAACATATCTATATTTAGAAAAGATAGCATGATTGTATTGTTCTTGAGCCAGAGCTATAATAATCTCCTGTTTTTTGGTTCTTTTATTTCCTTATATTAAAAAGAAATCCTTTAGTACATTTCATACACAGATAAATAAGAAAGTAAATAAATAAGTTAAGAATGTATATCATTTGTTTTAAAATATCTATTCTAGTGAGAAAAGTGACAACTATTAAACTTTCATATCAAAGACATTCAACTCCAAGAAAAACCTTTTAATGATCAACTGACACTAAAGTCTAAATCCTACCCTGTTTTTTTTCAAAAATATTTTACAAGACAATCAATAAATCTCTTTGCTAAGTACCATTTTTAATAAACATATTATAAAACAAAAAAATTAAAAGCATTCAGTCAAGTATAGTTATAGAAATATAAACATTATCCTGTACTTTACCCATGAAAAATAACTGATACAGTAACAGATCCCTTTTCCTGAACATATTAGGAAAAAAGTAAAATGGAACTATTCACACACACACATACAAATCTATGCAATCAAAGGTTAATGTATCATAAAAAAACTGAAATGTACAAAGAGAAAATATTACTAGTATTAATTTATTTTATACGCTGAGTCACTTCATATGATGATCATAAAGTCAAGAACTATGTCTGAACCCATTGGAGAATATATTCTTTCTCAAATATAGTTTTGCTTACTTTTATATAGTATGGGCTACAAAACAGGCTTTCAAGGGCATGATGTGGCACACAGTCCTCCTATCAAGGGATCAGTCTTATATACTATCATAAGATACTCAATTTTTTGATACTGTGTTACACAACACTCAAGTATGTACCACATAATTTTCATAATTTAAATCAATGAATGTTCACAAGTTTTTTGATAATAATTATTATAATACATTTTAAGATAGGGGTTATTATGTTCCTTTGTTTTATAATGTAACATATGCTTTATGATGGTAGATATGGTAATATAAAAAGTTTAAGAAATGTGGTTGATTTCCATACTAAAACTTACCATTTCTTGCATGTGCATTTGTTGTATAGAAACCATTCCTAAGTGGTAGTCTTCCAGTTAAGAGAGCTGCTCTAGCTACACGCACAAAATAAAAATTGCTGAAAAATTTAAATCCATTTTCTATTATTCGATTTAATTCCACAAGAAAACTAACTTCCATTACTTAAATTGATGTTCTTATTTTATTATGATTAGACAACAAGTAATGGGTGCCTTTCAACTCCCTAAACAAAAACATATTTTAGATTATGTTGGTCTGATTTGTTAACAAAGATTAAATAAAGTGCTTTGATTAAGAAGCTGATAAAGTACTTTTCTTGGTACATTTTCTCTAATCTTTGTTGTTGTTTTTCACAAAAGGTGAGATGCAAGTTCAAAATTCAATACCAGAATGGTACTTTTATTACTCATCTCCTGCTTCAGAAGTTGTTGTTCATAATAAATCTGATTTTTTAAAATCATATTCTATGAAAGGAAGGTAATATAAAAACAAACATACAACTTAGTTAACATAAACAACATAATCAAATCCCTGGACCAACAAAATGCAACTACCTTTAACTGTTATAAAGTGAATGCAATCAAAATCAAGGACCAACTTATAAAGCTGGGTGATTAACTCAATTGATAGTGGATTTAGTGTCATGTAAAATAATGAATTAAACTGACAAATGGCACAGAAGTAATCAACTAATCCAGATTAGTTTTTCTGGTTATTACAACTATCCAAAGATCAAAATATTGTCATTATGATTTCTCAAGGTTGTTCAGCTTAACTGATCAGTGTCAAGACTCACAAAACTAAACTAACCATTTGTTTCCAATTATTACTATTTTTGATTATTCCAACTATCTAGGTCTCATGTGAGAATAATAAATTAATTGAATGTAATTGATTAATGAGCCCAACAATTAAATGGTTAGCAAATAAAATAACTGTGCAGCTCTACCAACGTAGTGTAAATACCTTCAACTGCTATATAGCAACTTACAATATAGGCCTATTACTGTTAAAATGTACAATGGTAAATTCTCTATTCATTAAAGAAATCAATAACAAATACACATTACGTTTAAATTTATCTGTATTTAGATGTCTTGCTGTTGTTGTTACTGTGGTCTAAATAAAGAAATGAAAACAAAGAAAAAATTAAAATGTTACATTATTTTAAGATCTCCAAAATATTCCAGTCTTTCGCCCACCATATGGAAAAAACATGACGACAGAATTGAAAACTTTTTAACACTCACATGGTGAGCATAATGGGTTTGCAGTATAAAAATCTGGAAACAACATTCCTTCAGAAGCCATTTGATCCAAGCGAGGGGTCTCTTTGCTTGGGTGGCCAAAAACACCCAGATCACCCCAACCCATCTGTAACAAAAAATATATAAAGCATATAATTGTTTAAACTATTAAACACTGCCATACAATCATAATAACTTTACTATAATCATACTTGTACATCTAATTCTGGTTTTTATTGTTTTAAATAAATCAGATTTCATCCTATTCTTCAATAACTACAAAGTTCACATTTTCCTTAACTGAAATTGTATTTCAGATAGATTCTCACCTTTCCAAAGAACAAATACTTAATACTTTGCAGCCTGCTAAAACATTTTGTTACACATGCCAAGCCTTTGAACAAAACCCCATGTGTGTGTGTACTGCAGCAGTTTATGATACAACCAGCATTGGACTATATCCTTCTACCAATAGGAGTGGGACACATCCTCCATGTGCAGCAATAATCAACCATTCACTTCTTTAAAGCCTCTGGGAATACTAGAGAATGATGCCTGGAGGGAGATGAAATTCATAGGTGGTAGCAAATGCAATATGGTTTAATGTGACACACAAGTGTTGGTGGGGTCAACCATCCCTGCTTGCAATATCTCATTCAGGGGATGTTGACAGCTAGAAGGGCTATGAGATGACAAAAATGATGGGAGGTTACATAAATAAAAAAGATGAAAATAGTATCTCTCATAAAGGAATAGACAAGTCGGATGATTTGTTTAATTCAGTCAGTCAGAGTCGGAAGAAATAAATCATGATAAGAGGAGTAATCACACAGCAAAAAATAAATAAAAAAAAATTTGATTGCCTCAGAAGGAAGCTACATGAGTGAAATAATAGCAAACTTCCCAAAAAAGGCCAAAGGAGATGATCAGGGTCTGAAAACTTGTACATATTAGAATGAGAAAAAAATCATCTTATTACCCTTCCAAACAGCCTAAGTCTTGAGGAGAGATCTAGGGATAAAATCATCCTGTTCCTGTGGTTAAGAGTGCAGGATGCATCCAAGTCAAACATATCAGAACAGCATCTCCCACTAGCAAGAAGAAAATATGCCTTAAGAATGAAGATGGTACAGGGAACAGATAGCCAAAAGTTTGAATGAAGGACATGTAAGAGATCTAAGAATTAATTACAGTCTGGAAGAGGAACTTGATGAAGAAGTTGACTGATTAGAAAGACTTAGAAATTAGGATTTATAGATCCCACCAGGCCCTGTAAAGGCTTGTTTTCCATTCATTTATTGGTGTTGACTTTTCTCCCTCTCTGGTCCATGCATAGAAATGGCCATACCTTCACTTATAATTCCTCTATATCATGTTAAAATTAATAACAACCCTATGTAACATTTGCTAAATTAAAGATGCATAATTAATTCAACCCTCTAAAGTAATCACCTTAACTAGTGCAGGACAAAGGAAGATGGAATATCGTCAAGCACCCCAGACGTTTAATAGTTTGACCATAAAAGCTGAACATCAAACTACTTTCATCTAAGTTCCTACCAGGATTTGGAAGACTTACAAAAGGTCCTTAAGAACAACTGGCAAAAGAAAAGGAGAATGGCTTTTGGAATGAGTTGCCTTCAAATGTGGTGGATGCAGTTAATTAAGGGAGTTTAGGGGAAAGCTTAATAAATACTTGAATGATAAATGCTGGTTTTGAGTATTTTATTTTTATTTTGAAGTTTAGTTTAGTAGATGGGACGGTCCCTTGTTGTTGTTAACTCACGTGTATGTACGCATAAGTAACTTTATAGGAGTTTAAGAGAAGGGTTCATGAATAGCCAAGAGATTACGGCTAAGTTTAGAGATTAGTTTCCTTTTTTTTTTCTTTTTTTTTTATCAGACCACTTAATTTCTCAATCACATAATTTACCTTAATATTTTAATATGTTATAACTTAAGTAACCCTACAACCCCAAAGAAAATCCAATAAAAGGGCCAAGTTCTATTCAGGACTGTGTAAAACTGAAAGCCCTACAACTTGAGTACAACTAAAGTTACATTCAAGACTTCAACATGACATCCACTTACATTATTATCACTTAAAAATAAAGATAAGCCAAATGAAAACTATCTTGAAATTGAAGTTTGCAAACAAACACCATGACCATGCTCACCTTGCAATCACACTTTATCAGTTCATGTGTGTATGTACATACTATGTTAAAATTGTTATTCACTGCATAAAATCTTCAATACAAATTACATAACATTTGCAGATCTTGATTTCAATCTTCAAGGCACTGGAGCTAACAAAACTATAGCGTATTTACTATTTGTAAGTTGTATGATTTGATATAACAAAAAGTGCACATATTATTACTATTAGTGAAAACGAGAAAATTCATGATTTATATTAATTTTTTTAACAGTAGCAAAGAGAAGAGAGAAAAAAATAAATGAAAATTTATCACAAGAATGGAATAAGTTTTGCTTTTAGCTATAAAGAAATTTAATTTCAATACATTAGCGTTAACAACACTAACAGTGTAATTTGTGGTAGTCTGCGTTCTAGTTCTACACAACTTACATTACGTAGTTGTACTTTTAAAATAATTTATACTGTGAAAATAATTAGTATACTTACATCGTCCATGAGCATGATAAGGATATTAGGGCGAGAACATTCAAACTCAGAAAAGAAGGAAAATAAAAGAAATCCCACCAAAATTATCATTTTGGGTACCTTACCGGTATTCTACTACGATAAAACGAACTAAATTATTAAGCCCAGGTTCATGACTTAAACATAAAGGTCAACTGAATTCTAAAAGTTCGATTTTCTTGCTTGTCATAGATTATCTTTGAATGGAAAATAATGTAAACGCCAAAGTTTTGTTGTCTGGTTCAGTGTAACAAGTGATTACAAGTGTTTTGATGCACTGTCATAATCATAACGGTTAGTATTACTTTATAATGAAATATTTGTATATATATTATCTATTCATAATGTTCTGGTTAATACTCTTTTTTTTTTCTTCCAGAAAGGATTAATTGAAGTTCCAGCCTAAAACGCTTTTCTTTTTGTAGTAGATGTAATTGTGCGAAAGCCAAGACACCGGTGGGTTAAAAGTAAGCCTCTAGACTTATCCAGGGGTTCGATTCCCTGTGGTAGACAGACCATAGATAGGCCATTGTGCAGCTTTGCGCTAAAAATCAACAACAACATTAAAAACCAAAAGTGGTTTAAGAAGTACATGAAAAGAAAAAGACTATAACTCGAAGAAAACATACGAGGATTTTATTTGTTTGTTTTTAGAACAAAACCACATTGGGCTAGCTGCTGTGTCCACTGCAGGAATCGAACCCTGGATTTTAGCGTTCTAAATCCGCCAACTTAACGCTGTCCCATCAGAGGCAGCTAAGAGGAATTGGTCATTATCTATACATATTATAGCCAAATGTCTGTCTGTCACTACTTGTATCTCCTGAACGGTTAAGCGTAGAAAAATAGTTGTATATCAAAATGTTTATTTTAAAGAGTACATTACAGGATTAATTATTTTTGGCAATTCCTAAAATTTCATATCGACATCAAACATCGAACCGTCAGTCTTAGTATGTGCTGAACGGCCAATCTGAGGAAAAATCTTATTAAGAACAAGAACGTTTCTTCTTTTATAAGGGAATTTTAAGAATAAAACGAGACTTCCTCCGTCGACTGATTAATATATTGTTACGACAACGGAAGTCATGTGACGCTAGTAACACGTCATGAGCTTCTTGAAAATTCATGTCCGTTCGTGAAGCCTAGAGTGTCTACTAGATGTGCGGTATTCTTGTATAATAAGACCGGTAAGAAGTGACGACAAGAATGGAATTGAATTGCAGACAGAGATAGAGACGGACAATTGAGTCAAGCGCGTGAATCGTTCGTTGTGAATTACAGTGTGTGTTTAAGTTATAGCGTGACAATATTG